>NC_056703.1:23071851-23324351 GCF_018831695.1 Puntigrus tetrazona | reverse complement strand
CAAGCATAGTAATTGGAAAAAAAAATCTGGTTAGGTATACTTTGAAGCTGGGGTGCTGGTTTGCTGGTCCTTTGTTAGTTTATCCTGGTTTAAGATGGTCATGTGCTTTCAAAGCACCAGCATAAACCAGCTTAAACCAGCATCCCTGCTTCAAAATATATCTAACCAGCATATGCTGTTTTTTTCAGCAGGGTAACCCACTTTTGCCAGCACCAAAGCACCAGAGAATGCTTAGTACCTTGACAGCCCTGTATTGTCTTAAGTATTTTACAACAAAAGAACTGTTTTGTCTGTGAAAAACAGTCTAATGAAATAATTTATGCTAATTCCCTAAACAAGCTTTCAAAGGTAAATTCTCTTGGGGAGTGGGTAATTTCATGTAATTTTATTCAAGGGATCTTTATATCTCAAAAATATCTGTAAGGTTTTACAGTTCAACGATACAGTTCAAATATAGTTTACACAATGTATATGAACATTTAGCACTGCAAGGAAAAACAAAAACAAAACGTTTTTTTGTTTCAAAAATGAGCTGTAAAAAATGGAACATAGACCAAATGTCATTGCCATAAACTACAGCAGAAAAGAAATGCATATATCCAGTACGTAGGGCACCAGCTCTCAGCTGACATGTTCCTAGGTCATATTTAACCAAAAAATTTAGTCTTGGCCATATCTCTACACCTGAACCTAACCTTGCTCATTAGTAATGCCTAAAATAAGATTTAATGATAGATGAAAGACACTGATGTACAAGCACTAAATACTGATTGTAAGTCTAAACATTACTGGTTCTTCATATCGTATTGGCTAATCAATGTTGTTCCAGGGTCAACAAAGATGTTGACCTTGTAACATGCTGAACTCAGAGACATCAGAGCAACCTGGCACAGAGAAAGAAAAAATAAAAAAAGCCAGAGATGAAGCACGGGCATCAATTTCAATACGTTCATTTTTGAATGTTGACATTTGTACGCTAATGTGTTTTATTGTCTATAATAATTTCATGACTGACAACAACACATCTTAATATTCCAGTTTCTATGAATTAAAAAGTATTATAGATGCTCAAATTATCTCCTCAGTATTCCACAGAACAGAAGCTGGGCTGTTCCCAACCTGCTAGAGTTTTATGACACTTTGTTTCTAAACATGGTAATTTGCATATTGGAGGTTGATATTCAATTAGTGGAGATTCTTAGAACTCTAAGATGTTGCATAGGCATCAGCATGTAATATAAAATCTCAGTTAGATCACATAACAACAAATTTCAATATACCAAACATGAAAAGTGTTGATATTATGAGGTGATATTAACTAGTGATCTATCATAAATATGCATAAAACAGTTTACAATACCAAAAACAGTATACAAGGCCAATAACAATATGCACAATGACCTGAATGTGTGTTCATTCAAAGAAAGGTTTTTCTATGAAGTAACTTGACAAAAAGCCCATTGTTGAGGATATTATGAGTCTTTCCAAAGGGGGATGCATTCCTTTAGATCATAAATAAGTTATGCAATTGTTATGTTATGTTATGCAAAATAAGTCACACTATTACGATATAGTAGGGTTTGAGACCCTGGTGTTACCCAACAAGTGGCTTCAGTCTTGTTTGGCTTTGGTGGGTAAAGCGTACACAACAGCAGGTCATTTCAACAATTTCTCCCTCACCGCTCTCAAGGGGCTGATAGGCCAGATAAGTCCAAGCTGTGTACAAGCGCCTCATGTCATGAAGACCAGAAATGGAATGTTGTTACTCACAATTCCTGTCAGAGAAAACGACAGAAAAGCGGTGGCACTCCAGGTTGAAGTCTTTGAAGGAGATAATGGGTCTGAGGACTGTCATTAAAAATTAGAAGGCTTTGGCCAAGAGGTCCTTGCACCTATAGTCCAGGACATCTGAGGGCAGCTCCTGTGGGGAAGTGCAGATTCCTCCCCCATGGGCCGGGGTAGCAGTCATGAGTGGCTGGTCTACCCAAGGTCTGTGGGAATTTCATGTGGCACAAGAACTGCCTGGATATGCTGGCAGTATTTCAAGCATTGAAACATTTTTCTCCTAAACAACCGTGGTCCCTTACATCAACCTCCAGTGGTCTATGCTCACGCCCCATACAGATCTTCTGTGGGCTCAGTGGAGAAACACTGAGGGGAATGCACATCCCAGAGCATCTCAATCAGTGAACAGACATCCAGGGACCAGGCAATAGACACTCCACAATGAGGTGGTGGAGCAGATTTGGAAGAAATTTGGAAGATTCTTTTTTGCATCTCAAGAGATTTCTCAATGTTGCATCTGTTTCTCTATAACTCATCCAGCTCCATTGAGGCTGGATACCACAGTACAGACGTCTGAGGCTTCATCTGTATGACTTCTGTCTGCTTTTTCTGCTCCCGAGTTCTCGAGAGAGTTCCCCCGAATGGGGTCCGTCTCACTCTGGGTTTCAGGGCTCATTCTAGTAGACGAATAGAGGCCTCCAAAGTCTTCATCTGGTATGTTCATGCATTATATTTGCAATGCAGTGGAATGGTCTACCACTCTGACCTTCATCAAGTTCTACAGCCTTGACATTCAGATCTCTCAGTCTTGTCATTATGGTGTCATGGGCATACTCATTCCCAAAGCGTTTTGCAATGCAGCTCAAGTTACTGAAGGGGAACATTTTAGGTTATATATGTAACCCTAGTTCTCAGAGGGAACAAGGTGCTCCATCTCATGCCATGCTTCTTGCATCCCTGTGAGAACCCAGAAATTGCTGCTGTCTCCACCGCATGTCCTTTAAACTTCCTGGTTGCTACATTATCTCTGCCAGTGACATCAGCCAGGATTCCCTCGGATGTGTTACACACATGATTCAGAGTGTGGAAACACAGGGGCGTTCCCAAAGCTTTTTTGCAAAGCAGATTCTTGTTCCCTCAGGGGACTAGGATTATAAGCATAATCTTTACTTTATAAAAATTATTTGACCAACCTTTTAAAATTTTTCAGCAAATAGACATACTGCAAACAGAAGGTTGCATTACTTACTACAAAAGTATTTTTAATTAACTACAAATTAACTATTAATCAAAATACAGAAAGCATGTAAAACATTGTGTGCAACAGGTTTTTTATAACAAGCTTTATTTATAGTTAACTTTATAAGTTGTCACGCGTGTGGTAAGCACGAGAGCATCTAACAACTATAAATGAAAATAAAGCGATTTTAATCCACTCAGGGATGAAATAAACACTATACAGACAGGCAGGCAGGCAGGCAGGCAGGCAGGCAGGCAGGCAGATAGAACAAAAATCACACGCACATACGGACGAGATCGGACAAACGGAACTGAAAACACAGGACTTAAGTACACAGGGAAATTAACTAAATTAACACGACACAGCTGACGACGATGATACGATTAACACGAACTAAAAGGGCAGGGCACACAGAGCACATGGCAAACGACAAAAACAATAACAAAAGTCCAGAGAACGTGACATTACCCCCTTCCGGAAGGTGCGTCCTCGCACCTAAAGAGTAACATCAAAAAAAAAACAAAAAAAACAAAACAACTAGGAATTGGGGGTACTGGGTCTTGGGAGGAGGTTCAGGTGGAGGACGGCCCCCAGGAGGGAGTAAACAGACAGTCCAGGGAGGAACAGACGGAGGGAGGAGCCAGGGAGAAGACAGGAGGAGTCCGGAGCAGGAGGAGATCCAGAGCCCAGCTATGGTGGTCCACGGTGGAGCCGACGGAGGAGGAGCCATGGAGGAGGAGTAGCCATCGACTCCATGGGGCCGACCGACGGCGGCGGAGCAGGTGGCGGAGGAGACTGAGGCGAAGACGGAGAGCCGAAGAGCCGAAGAGCCAGGGTGACGTCGAGACGCTGGAGGTCCTAGGCGACGCCGCAGGCTTCGGCAACTGACACGGAGACGGGGGACAGGAAGGACGCGGCGGAGCCAGAGCGACTGAGGACTGAGGTGAAGCCGGAGGGAAGGAGGAGCCTGACTGAGCCGGTGGGATGGAGGGACGAGGTGAAGCCGGAGGAGAGGAATCCCGAGGCGACGGATGATCGACGACAGACCAAGGCGGAGCCGGAGGGACGATGGAGCCTGGTGGAGCTGGTGGACTGACGGACCACGGTGGAGAGGAGGGAGCTAGGAGCCCAGGGGGAGCCGACGGGTCTACGAGCCGAGGAGGAGTCTGGGACTCGTAGGCAGGACGGCGAGACGAGGGATCCTCAACCCTCGACTGCGATGGAGACCGGCAGACCCGTGGCGAGCTCCAGATGGTGAGCTGAGGGTGAGCACAGGGGCTGCTGGGATCCATCGGCGCGTATGACCAGGGTGGGAGGGAGGGAAAACTGGAAGCACACGAGGCGCGGGCACTGGAGGGAGCGCACGTGGCGCGGGCACAGGAGGGAGTTTTTGGGGATCCAGCAACCCCAGGTGGGGAATCAGCTCACCCTCAGCCGATGTGCAGTCGGCTGTCTCCACCGTGGTGAGCTCTGTTGCCGGCTCGCGCACCTGGTCTGACGTACTCGGCTCGGGTCCTGTTTCGCCCCACGGCTCTGTCGCTCTCTCTGACGATGGGTTCGTGGTCGCGCTCGACTCCACCCCCGTGTCAGCGGTGGGCTCAGGCTGGGGCTCGACCATGCGGTGAATGGATGAGCTGGGCTCTGGATCCTGAGTGGGGCTGGTGTCGTTGTCCTCCAGCACAACAGTCCTTGACGAATTGCACGACACCAGCACCCACTCAACGTAAGCGGCGATGCTCTCTCGAGGACCGCTCCCGGACAGCTGCGCCTGACTGGAGTTATTAAGTCCGCGGAAATAAATTCCGCACAGAAAGCTGTCCGGGTAACGGGAGTCGTTAGCGAGGTGGAGGAATAGCTCGGTATATTCCTCGAGAGAGCAATCCCCCTGCTCCAGCAGGAGGATGAGGAAGTTCGGGTCTTGATACGGGGAATACATTATCAAAATAAAAGAAAATAAACGCCGCTTTTTGTACTTGTACTTTTGTACGGTCCGATCTTCTGTCACGGGTGTGATAGGCAGGAGAGCACACGACTAATATAAATGGAAACAAAGCATTTTAATCTATTTAGACAATGAAAATAAACAATATAATTACAGGCAGACAGGCAGGCAGGCAGATGCATCGACAGGACAAAAATCACACGCACATACGGACGAGATCTGACCAACGGAAATGAACTAAATTAACACGACACAGCTAAAGACAACGATACGATTAACATGAACTAAAAGGGCAGGGCACACAGAGCACATGGCACACGACAAAAACAATAACAAAAGTCTGGAGAACGTGACATAAGTAAGCTTTATAGGATTAATAAAAAAATGCTAAAAAAAAGTAGGTAGTTAATAAATTTTGATCGTGGCAAATGTTTTTTTATCTTTAATAAAACAAAAGATTTGTCCACCCAAAGAAACTGATCTGAAAGTCAAACAAATAGATTTCATTTCAACCTTTGCTGAATTCATGCAATATAGAACCGAAACAGAAGAAGCTCTGCTTTATTGGAGCTCTGTCAATAAAAAACTAATAGTTATTCAAACAGACATGCTATAGCCTTTTTGTAATAAATGGGCCAGTCTTGACAATTATTCTTTGATTTCTCTGCCTCCATTGCATGAAATGGTGTTGCCTGGACCTGTAAAAGGCAGAGAAATTGACATTTGCTGTCATTTGGAAAACATTTTCCTTTTCAAATAGTTGTGGCTGTTTTAAAATGTTCACAGTACAATATAGCTGATCTTCCATGAAACTGAAGACAACAGAAGGCAACTATGTGATGTATTATACTTTTAAATGATTTGTCATTAGTGTCATTCATTGTAAACAACTATGCACAAGAGTCATTAATCAGGAAAGCAAACATGTGGGCTGGCCACCATTAAAACAGCACTTCTAAAGGAGTGATAGGCCTGTGACTCATTGGAGTGGAATACAGAAGCTCATTAGAGGTCAATAAAAATGAAGTTATCATCCAGGAGGGCAAAGGAAGGAGCAGTTGTGCTCTCATGGGTCAGTTTCTCTCAGCAGTGGCCAAATGAATCACATTTATTCCTGCAAACAAGAACCATCTTAGATTTAAAGCACATGCTTAAAAGATGTGTGATGCTGGCAGTTTCTTTGAATGTGCTTGCTTGACATTCTTTCAAGAGGCAATGGGCATGTAACTAGACAGGAATATCAAAAACAGAAAGCGAAAACTTGATAGGAGATTTTTATCAGTGTGCAGGGATTTTTCACGTTCGTCATCTTCTAAACCCGTTAAAGCTTTTTTATGCACAAAAGCTCAACGGCTTTGAGCTTGTCACTCTTGTTTACCTCCTGGAGTCAAGTATGTCTCTGGAGGCAAGAATTGTGCACATTTGCAGGAATGTAATAGGATGGTTTTATTACTATGGTAGCAAAGCATGTTGAGATGCCTTAGAAGATGCTGACATATGAAATCTGATCCAAAGAATACAAGCAATATGTACAAAGAACTGCCCTTGCAACATCCTTCCTCTGGTCACTTTAGTTTCAACAGAACAATGAATTAACCTTGCCGTGGGTAGATAATAGTATTTTTATCTGAGCCAAAAGCCTATGATGTAAGACTGAAAATATGGGGTAAAATGGGTATATAACCATTTCAGTTTTCTGGTTTCTGGAAATGGGGCAACAGCTTCTTTCTAAGCATAGGCCTAAAGCTATGTGGAACCCTACTGCAGAAGCAAGAACAGGAGGATTGAAATGTAGTATTGCAGGCATTTTCAAGTATACATACAATTCATAACTCTGTGGTGATGTTTCTTACTACTAACCATGCAAGTCCACACAAAATTGCAATATACTGAAATTGCTCAAGTTATCCAAGATGTAGATGAGTTTGTTTCTTCATGGAAACAGATTTGAAAAATTACATTGGATCCTCTGCAGTGGATGAGAGTCCAAACATCACAATAATCCACAAGTAATCAATCTGGTCAAAAGCAAAGTCAAAAGCTGTATATTTGCACGAAACATTAGGCATTTTAACTTTTAACTAATAATAGATATGTTAACATACAAACATTAATGCAATAGTTGCTTGTTGATAAAGAAAGGTAGAAAAGTAGTAACTTAAAACTGGAAATGGAATGATCCTCAAATAAAAATAGAGCATGAATTTAAAATGGACGAAAAAAAGAGTGGTGATTTTGCCCACTTTGTCACTCTACTGTATGTATTGAATCAGTCTTACTGGTGGATTGGTGCTAAGATACAGAACAATAGACTGAGCTATTCAATCAGAAGAGATATTCATTGCCCTTCATTGTAATCCAGTAATGTCTCTGTCACCAACAGCCTTAGTCATCAGTAGTGAGAGAATTTGGAACAGAATGAAAGACAGCATATAATAGAAGGTCAGACAGTCTTGATTTTCCAGAATTATCAAGTTTTCATTTCCTTGAAAGTGCAGTGAAGTGGTGAGAAGAAATAATTTTGGATTGGGCAAATAGTTTGAAATGATTGCTCTTTCTTTTTTTTAAGAAAAAGTAATTAGTCAAGAAATTAAAGCATCTATAAAGTAGTATCCTACAGCTGTTATTGTGTACAAGTTTAATAAGAAATATTCCTTTTTAAGTCATTGTCACTTTAACCTTCCCTCTCCTGCCTTCATGTCCAAGCTGAAGAGAGAGAGCAGGAAATATAAGGTGCATCACTGTCAGTGATGTTGAGATATGACTGAAGCAAATTGTGACACTGCTCCTACACATTCAGAAGTAGACTGGTTCTTTTCACCCATATGGTGGAATTGTTTTCTCACAGTTAATTTGTATCACCTGAGAAATTATATATATATATATATATATATATATATATATATATATATATATATATATATATATATATATATATATACAGTTGAAAGTTGAAGTTTATTGTGTCTGAGCATAAGCAGCTTCTAATAGATTAATTGACATTTAACAAATGCAAAAATTATGTTAATATTTGTTGATCTAAAACAGAAAAAGTTTACTCTGATTTAATGTTTGACAGTTTTTTCTAAAGTAGATGTCTAGTTTTAACTGTACACTGTACACAGTGCCTTGCAAAAAAAAAAAAATCACATTTTGTTATGTTGCAGCCTTATGTTAAACTGCTTTAAAAAAAATTTCCCCACATCAATCTACACTCCATTCACCATAACTGTACAGCAAACATTATTAAATGTTAATTCATTAGAAATAAAAAACAAAAATAAAAAATAAGTATTCATATCTGGGACAAATTTAGCTTAGCATTCATATTGCTTGTAGATGTTAAACTTAGAGTGAAGTGAACCTGTGGCAAATGTAATTTGGAAAAACAATGTGCGATCATTGCGAGTCATGTTTACATTCATCTAAACCCCGCCTCCAGCAGCGCGGGGGTGTCAGAAAGTTCTGAAAACAGTATACTGTCGCTCAGCCTTTTCGAACTTCTTTTGGTCCTCAAACAAAAAACGCAAAGAATATATAAGAGTATATAAGTATATAAAGGCCTTTCATGTAAATATGCCAACAAGGTGGCACTTAGTGTAGACACTTTTAAATTTTACATCTTATACAGATTGAGGTCTCAGGAGAGCCCTTTATGAATTTCATCACATTTGATTGAATTGTTACATGCATTGTACACCTATGAATGTATTATTAAAGCTTCTCTTCTTGTTTCTTCACAACCCCTGATATGCGCTCCAGTGTTCTTTTAGCTATCCTGCTTGGTCTGGTTTATATTCAGCATTCATCTTGGCTTGAATATCTCTGAGTTCCAGTACATGTATCATATAAAAATCTTCATTAACAGTCGCGCTTTTACGTTTTGGCTTTGAGAAAACAACATGAATGATCTGCAACTGCAAAGCGCTCTCCTTAGCCAAAGCAAACTTCTAAGTCAATTAAAGTATTTCCTGGAGGGTTGTCTTGATGGCTGTAAAGTAAATTGAAAACAAAACAGCAGCTGTTTGGCAGCTCTTTGTAACTCTGGGAAAATCTAAATGAGATAAGAGTGTTAAACAATCCTGATAAAAATTTCAGAACAGTATGTTCCAACAAGCTGTCCCTATGCAGCTCCTGCTGATTCATCTATACTTAGAATGCAGACAACAGTCGTCAAGAGTCGGTATGATCCAGTGCATCGCAGGCATTTTAAAAGGTGAGCTCCCTTTTCACCTGTCCTTGTATATTGACTCATCACTTTGATGACAATGATTAAAGTAGTTTAATAAAGCTATGTTCGCACTGTGCTGTGTGAGTTGGGAGCAAAGCATCTGCTTATAACATGACCTTTGGCCTGAACACTGGTGCTGTCTCCACATTTTCTCACCTTTGTACCTTGTCCTGATGTGTTCCTGTGAATTGGGATCGGGCAACACATGCTGTGAAAGGTGAACAGTACGGGATTTAATGCTGAGTCATAACCTCTCATTCCAGCTGACTTCATTATGGTAATTTGCCCCAGTGGACAGTTACTGATAATAATAAGAGTTTAAATTTTTAATGACACAAAGCCATACTCAGCATTGTCTGTGAATATGATACATCACATTGTGGATTATTTAGTTTCTGAAAACTCTCCAGTAGTTAATATTAAAATGTTTTGTCCTTTGTATTACAGTTTTTTTTCAATTGCATTTACCAATACTTAAAATACTTTTTCTAAACTCTTAACACAGCAACACACTAACATCACACAATTAGCCAAATTGTTAATTTTCTGGCCAAAACCATGTTTTGTTAAATAAATACAAACTCTCCATTTCAAAATGCTGAGTACCTTTTTCTACATATACTAACTCTATCAAAACACAGCAAACCTGATTCAAAATTGAATCATTCAATCAAAACATTAGCACTAGTTTTCAATCCAACAGAAACATATAGTCAATCATAACACATAGACTGACAAAATGCTAACAATTAATTACAAAAATCTGCATTACTTCGTTTTGGTTTGACCTGGGTAGAACATACAATATGACATCCATTTAATGCATTTAATCCATTGCATGTGTGTGTGTACCTGGTATTTATCATCTTATGGGGACAAAATGTCCCCACAAAGATAGTAATACCAGTAAATTCTTACCTTGTGGGGACACTTTATTTGGTCCTCATGAGAAAACAAGATTAGAAATTTGAGAGTCCCCACAAAAAAATGGAAACCAGTGTTTGTGTATGTGTGGATTACTGTAGGGCAGTATGTGTACAGCATAGTTGAGGACTCATCAGTAATTTATGAAATGTAAAAGAAAAGTGACAGAATTGCTGAAGTAAATTAGCAAAAATGAAATTGCTGTCAGTGATCCAAAAAAATAAAAATACAGGCCTTTGGCCTTTAGTTAAAAAAAAAAAAACAAAAAAAAAAAAAAAAAAACAGAAATAAAGTTCTAATCTATACGATCTTCAGCAACTGGCCACATGTTCTCATCGACATCACATCTTATATTTTCTCTTGCTATGCATCTGGGATAGAAACGTTTAGCATGCCTTATCCACCCTTGGCAGTCTTAAGCTGAGATATCTCGGCAGCCAGCCTCCATGGCATCCAGGAGGGACATCTGATCATGTGGTCTATGATCATAGACTTTCCACTTCCAGGCAGAAAAAAATTCCTCAATAGGATTGAGGAAAGGAGAGTACGGAGGAAGAAAAGAGAAATCATTCTCAGATGGGCTGCAAACCAATTTGTGATTGCATGTGAATGGTGGAACGCTACATTGTCCCATACAATCACAAATGTCCTCATGTTTCCTCCTACTTGTTCCCTTTCTGCTGCTGGTACCAGTTGTTGGTGGAGGTCATCTAAAAACAAAAGAAGGCGCTCTGTGTTGAAGGGACCAATCTGGCTTTTCTGCAGGACCAAACCAGCACTTGAGATTGCAGCACAGATTGTGATATTTGCTCCTCTTTGACCCTGGAACATCAGCAGTGGCCCTTTTCCAATCAGATTTCTTCCTCGTCTCACGAGTTTTTGCCAGGTTAAATCCTGCCTCATCTACATAAATGAATTTATGTGGTGTCTGATTAGCTTCAACTCCATAACTCTCTGAAAGAAATCAAACACATGATGTTTAAATGCTTTTCACTGTGTGGGTATGTTTACTTGAGTAGTAATTGATAGTAGTGGAAAAAAACTGTAGAATAGCGTAAAAGAATTGGATGTACTGTATAGGCACCTGGGCATATTGGTGTCGGAGTTCCTTGACCCGCTCACTGTTTCTTTCAAAGGGCACTTTGTACAGCTGTTTCATTCGAATTCTGTGTTTGTTCAGAGTTCGAGTGATGGTAGCCAGGCTGATGATTTCCACATTCTGGAATACCAGGTTGTCCTGTACAATTCTGGATTGTATTTCTCTGAGTTTTATTGCATTGTCAGCAATAACCCACCCTACAATGGCATGTTCTTGGTCCTCAGTGAGCAGTTTTTTCTTCCCAGATCAAGGAAGTCGTTGTGTTCTTTAGAGGAACAAAAAAAAAGTACATATTTGTATTTGTATCTTGGCGGCCAACAGTTATTGTGATACATTACAACTGCAATTATGGCCCTCACGAAACTCATTGCTTACCTGTTGGTTTGTTGAAAAATTTGGATAATGGATGCCACAGTTGACCGTCTAAGATTGGGCTGGACTCTTTCACCTGCCTCTCTCAATGACAGACCATGGTTTATCACGTGGTCAATAATAGTGGCTCTTATTTCATCTGTAACAACAGCTCTTACTCTTACAGCTCTTACTCTACCCCTACCTCTTCTACCTTGTCCCGGTCCACCTTCTCCTCTCCCTCGTCTACCTTGTCCTCTCCCTCGTCCAACTCTTCCTCGTCCCGACATCTTCTTTCTTTTTCAGTTTTTCTGTTGTTCTGTATTGTTTTGAACAAAACCAGTCCAGAAAGTGTAAAAATCCATGTAATCCATTACTTGGAATTAATCAATAAGATTGGAATCAGCTATCTCTTAATTATCAGTAATTAAAATAATTATTATCAGCTCTTTTAAGCTGCTGTTGTTGCAGAAGTAGAGGCTTTACAATATAGTTAGAGAACATTAGCTCTTTATTTTTGACATGCTGTGTTTAAGCATTTGTAAAAATGATAAGAAAGATCCATGATTTTGCTATGGGGTAAACTTGTGTAAAAAGAAAATGTAAGCATTTTAAAAATGTGTTAATTGACTGAATATTGTGTGAAAACAACATGAATTGTGTTAATGGTATGGTTACAACAAACGGATGTTGTGCTAATTGTGTTTAGAGTTTTGAAAATGTGACTAGAAATTGGACAAAAGGATGTTAGCAATAGAAAAAAACTGTATTAATAATACACAAAATAATGATATGAATGACATCCCTACACACACACACACATATATATATATATATATATATATATATATATATATATATATATATATTATTCTGATTTCAATACGCAAACATTTTTTTACCAGAAATATGTAAGAATTAATGTCTTAATATTTTATCCAATATGTGTGGCCCAGTCAGTGTGAAACTTGATTGTATTTGTTCCTCTCTAGATATCAAACACTTGTCAAAATTGTCAAGGAGGAAAGAAAATGTGAAAAATTACATAAAGGATTTAATTGCTACAAAGTCAAGAGTGTGTGAACAAAACCCAAGTAAACATTGCTGTTATATTGAAAATCTTGACAGTAAGGAGCTTAAGAGAATTAGGGAAAACTCTGATAATCCTAAAATTGTTTTAAATATTTAAAGAATATCCTGGTTTTCAAGCTGTGCAGTTGAATTTGACTGGATGAATGACATCATTCACTGCCTTTTTAAAAACTCATGTCATGTGACTTGGAATCAATCCCAGTTGCTAAGACACCCTGAGAGATGGGGTATGTGTAGGCGCTGTCCTCCATCTAGAACATGTTGTGATCAACAGATAATGCCTTTCATTATGGAGGGCTCAGTGAGTATCTGATAATGTTCCCCAGGCCAGATGTTCCAGCCACGGCCTGCGTGGAGAATCCAAAAGAGCTTTTTTTCCACACAATAGGCCTATTGCAACTGTGCAGTCTATTTTATGCAAGCAGTAAGTGAAAGACCTGTTTTATTTTATGAGAGTTAGCCATTGTATTTTAAAGCCAATATAAAAGCAGTCAATTTTTTTATTTGCTTTCTTACCATCTATATCTGTGATATTGTCCTATTTATATTACTCCACAGTCATGTTTTTTTGTAGATGTTTTTTTTCTTTGTTTGTTTAACTTGCAGTCTTCGGTCTAGTAGTACAGATTTGCACTGTTTGCTTGTTTATCATTCCACTATAGGATTTTACCAAGCAGTTCATATTCATATAACTGTTTAGTAGTCAGATAACACAGTTGCTTATAAAGATACATTTTAATTGCATATTGTCTGTAAATTTGTACTTACAAGGCACATATTAATGTCTTGCATCCCTTAAACCTACCCCATATACATATATTCTAAATAAGTAAAAAGAAAATAGCAGAAAATTAAGATCTTGAAGAAAATTTTAAACCAAAAAGAATTCTGTACTTTAGGTACAACATTTTGGGGTGTCACGGTTTGGTTTAGCATATAAAATAAACAAGAATATAAAATAAACAAGTTTAATCATACACATATACAGAATAAGTATCTCGGGGAGGTAGGCAAACGGGCAGACGGGCAGATGAACTAAACCCACGTAAAACATAGACGAGATCGGACCAACAGAACTGAAACCACAGGACTTAAATACACAACATAAATACTTAATAAATAAGACACAGGTGAAAATGCTAAGACAATTAACTAAAGTAGGTCACACAGAACACATGGCACACGACAAAAACAACAACACAAAGGAGTCCATGTGTGACATTACTCCCCCCTCCTGGAAGGTGCGACCTCGCACTGGAAAAAACTAAACAAAAACGATACCTTCCGTGGAGGACGGGCCCCCAGGAGGGGGCAGGCAGAAGGAGTCCAGGGAGGTGCAGACGGAGGGAGGAGCCAGGGAGGAGACAGGAGGAGTCTGGAGCAGGAGGAGATCCAGAGGACCCAGAACCCAGCCATGATGGTCCACGGTGGCGCAGACGGAGGGAGGAGCCATGGAGGAGGAGCGGCCATCGACTCCATGGGGCCGACCGACGGCGGAGCAGGTGGTGGAGGAGACTGAGGCAGAGGCGTGGGAGCCGAAGAGCCAGGGGTGACGCGTGGCGCTGAACAACAACACAAAAGGAGTCCACGTGTGACATGGGGTGCATAAATAGACCCAAACACAATTACATAAATACATGTATAGTTATTAATTACAGTTCTTTGTTCTGGTTGGAGTATTTAAAGGCAACTGTCAAAAGAGTCATTGGGTTTCTGTAAGCAGAAAATCCTGTGCAGCATTGTGTCTCTGGTGATCTGCACTCAGAACATTCACACATTGCTGTGTGTCCCTGTGTTGTTAGGTATGCATGTTAGGTTATGTATTAATAATTTCAGAACGGGCTTCTTATTATTGAGTAATTGGCTCAATAATACACACAGGGTACATAAGGTGCTAAGATGCACCTTTGGAGGTAAAGAAGGCACAAATGTGTCCCATAAAGGGTATCCCTTTATGTTCCTTTATGTTCGATTTTTGCAAACAGTGTATGAATTCTGGGCGGCAGCTGAGAAATTCTCTTGTTGGAGCTCACTGAGCCCTAAAGCCCTAAAGGATATAAGAGTGCCCCCTTCAACCATAAATGCCGCTCCATTGCCACCAGTGCTGCCATAGAAATGCAGATCGGATTCTTCTTCCTCACTTTCATTCAGGTCTTCTAGAAGGTCAACCTGGTAAACCCTCCAAAACTGCCATAGTGTGTAGACATGCAACAATCTTAGCTGCTGACATATAAGTAGGGTTTGGTATTGTGTGTGTGTGTGTGTTTTTTTTATTTTTATAATAAATAAATAAAAATCTCCCCAATGGATGAATTGGCCATTAGCATTATAAACACATGATGTCTGTTCCATTCATACTGGACGCTGAGTACGCCCTTGCACAAAAATCCACATATCTATTCACATAATGATACTCCAGGAAATCCCTAATATGGGCTGTCTGAAAACTGAAAAATGGGACAATTTTAGGACGATACTGAGGATGGGGAGAAATAACTTGTGAGTGTCTGCTCCTCTGCCAGCATCACCCCAAAACACTTCTCAATCTGTTCCACAATGTTAGTTTGTGACTAGGGCTCTCATGATCCCAACACCTGAGGATGGAGATTGGGGAAAAAAGGAATGCCCTGATGTCAAGGTTGTGATCTGACATTTAGGAAGTGCTTGTCCAGCTTGCTTTTGGGATGAGTGTCCAGTTTCTTGGCTGGCCAATTGATGTTGAGCCTGGCTACAGCGCAAGTCCACAGTTTCCATTATATCGATGCTCATCACACCAACCTCCTCGATGGAAAAAGATGAAAGGCCTGGCTCTCTCTCCAGGGGGAAGAAATCGGGCAGGGGCTGGCTTCCAATCCCTAAGAGGGAGCCTAGGATCTAGGGTGTGAGGACAGAGATAAAGACGAGCCGGATGTCTTGGATCCCTCCTCTAAATCCACTTGCGATCCCCACGATAACAGCCTCTACTATGCCTGAGCAACAGCAGGGTCAGATCCAACAGGATTGCGAACCTGGCTGCTTTCATTGAAGATGACCGGGCATGAAGGGAGCATACAGAGTGGGAGAAGCTCATAGTCATGACAGATAGCCCGTCAAGAGTTGATGATGCATGCTCCACTCCCAAACAGACAATACACAAATTGTGTGTATCCCCACAAATTGTGTGCAACATATTACTGGATTAGCATCTTTGTTGTGTTGTCAGATTTGAAGAACCAGTTTATATTTTTGTGAAGTTTTTGTCATTGTTTGGTCCTTGCACATCGCCATTTGTCATTCATCTATCTTTATGTCTGATGTTAGGGATTACTCATTACTACGAATAGATTTAGATTTAGACAAAATTTTGGATGCATGTAATCCCCACCCCAGAGATAGTACGGAGGAGAGGAACACATGACTTTAAATGCCATCCACTCGCCAAAGAACTTCATTTGGATTTAGACTTAGATATTGTGAAACTCACTTTCTATTCAATGGATTTTCCTGACTGACTGAGTGCTTTTGCATACACACACACACACACACACCACAGATGTGCTGGCTGAAGAGCAAGAAGCTTCCAGGTTTGTCACATTAACTTGTCTATTGGACTGATTTCACACATGCTTCAGAACATGGACTCACCAGAGCGTTCCCAAAGTGTTTTGATACAGCTACTCATTACTGAAGGGGAACCACACTTTATTTTATAAGCAAGCATGTGGCTGCCAACTTAAAGGCCTTAGTTAACCCTGCATCCTTTGACTAAAATCAAACCTGTTAAATTTGTGTCTAATATTCATCCCATTTAACATAATGCTGTATGTGGACTAAATTTGTCAATCTAATGCAGCTGAATGTTTCTTTTAGTGCTTATATGTTCATATAATGAAATTAAAGGCCCAACTTCTGTAAACTGTCGTTTATGGATAAGTGAGGCTTCATGATTCTTCAAACTTCATTTTTTTTTCCTGTGGAACACAAGAGCATATTGGAATGACAGAAATGTCAGGAAATAATTTTATTTAGGATGAACTATCCATTTAAATGAAATTTGGCCTTGCATTTTTCACGTTTAATTAATTTATTTGAATTGATCTCCATTCAGGTTTCTCTCAGGCTCAAGAGCTTACAGACAAGGCTAAGGTTATCTCTGTTCGTTATCACTCACTCATCTGTTTTCTGTTAACAAAATCCCAGAGATTTACTCCAGTCGTCACCCGTATCCATCAACAACATCTCATTTTTCTCTTTACCTGTCATTGCATCAAACTGAACTACAGCCATAGAGTCTTTACACTGTATTAACCATCTTAGACACGGCTGCTTTTTTTTGTTTTAAGATATTCCCTGATCTGCTGCTGTCAGACATGATTGATCTGCTCTGAGAGCGGAGTAGCCTTTGCTGTTTTGAAGGGCAACATAGCTTGCAGGGAACTTCAGGGGAAACAGTAAATATATTACATGGATGTGTTATACCGTTCACAAACATCCTGATTTTGCTGAGTTAGATGTTTTCTTAGGTCAACATCTTTTGTTGACTCTGGCACAATTTTTTAATCCAAAGATGTAGTTATTCCTATATTTCTATACACTATATTCCTAACCTTACCCATGAGTAATCAAAGTAATCTAAAAACAGAAGAAATGATAGATGAATGACACAAGCACAAGCACCAAACGCTGACTGTAAGCCCAAACTTCACACAAACTATAAATTGGTTCTTCAAATCTGATTGGCTAATCAAAGTTTTGTTCCAGGGTCAACAAAGATGTTGATCCAGGAACAGTGTTGCACTCGGTAAAATCAGGTTGTGCTCTTACGTGTTATGGAGAGGATAGGAGCTTTATAGGGGACCTTCACAGAACACATTATTTTAATAACATTAATATGTCCTAGAAAAACAACAAGATAATTATAGTAATTATAATAAAAACAGGCAGCGGAACAAGAACAGGAACAAAGAACTAATCAGAGATGTGGTGACAGCAGACCATCAAACATTAAAGGGAAGAGTGAGTCATTTAATAAGTGTGTTGTTTAAAAAATAATGCTAAGTGCAAAGTTTGCAGTTACTAATACTAAAATATGTCATATTAAATTAAAGTAGATCTTTTTACTTTCTTGTCACGAGTCACAAGCGGCAAGTGCTTGTTTTTTGCATAGAGCTGGTGCATTTTCTAAAGGTATTTCATAGACTGAAACAAATAGTTAAACTTTGCAATAAACGAGATGTAGTTTGCTGTGTGTTGTCTATTTCCTGTTAAAGTTCAGACAGCTGGAACCAGCCTTACAACCTCTATCTGTCTTTGTTCTCGCTACTAATCTATTTGTCAAAATAAAGCATCTCTGACATGGATAAAAAAAGTATGAAATGTCTGGTGTTTAGAATCACTCCACTGGGAATTTTCCAAAATGGGGCAGCACAGAAATGACACAAGATCCCTGTGCAACAGAGCAACAGGCAATGACACGATTCAAGGTGTTTAGAAGACAATAAAATCGATGCTTTTATAGATATATAGACTAGTGCAGTACTAGTCAAAATGGATTTTAGCAAGTTTTAAATGTGAAGTGTGTCCCGTATGGTCTCATATTCAGAGACCGTAAAGAAACAAGTTAACCTTTTATAGATTGATTCCCTGAAAATTGTAAACACAGAGGTCCTTTCAAACATTGCTCTGTTTGTTTGAACATCAATAGACTGACAGAGCAATATTGACTTAACCGATTGTGTGAGTTTTGGAGCAGAACTATCACAATTTCCAAACATCACCGACTAACTGGTTTATTGCTAATTTGCATTTGCCTGAAGCCAGGCTTCAAGGTCCAACTAGTATAATAACAACAATAATAATAACATACTAATATTATAATTTATTCTTCAGCATTTCTTCAAGTTTTTTCAAGTCGTGATCATCTGTGTTTTTTGACCTTGAGTGTAATAGATTTTTGAAAGAGCTGAAAACAGAGCCACTGATAGTGCAAAGTAACTGCAGAGACTCTGATATAAATAACTTTTCCTGTTTTCGATCCCCTTGGCAGACCGTTTTAACTGATTCTGTTTCCAGAGCATATTCATTCCTATCTCAATCGATACATTTCTGAAAATAGTATATGGAAATAAAGGTCTGACATCACTGCTCAAAATTGTGAAGAACGCATTTTGACATTGTGACCCTGAGGTCAAATAAACAAGGAATGCCATTAGAGCAGTGATACAAAAGCATGGTTTTTGCATTCATTGCATTCACTGCATGACACTTATTCATCCATTTACCTATCTTTATTCATTTTGTTTTGTTTTTGTGCGTGACTCAGATTCACAGCAGATCCGCCTACTGAGAAATTGTAACAACGCCGACGAGACAAGAGGCGAAAGCGGATCCATACGCAAGCTTTTATTCATAGACATAGTCATAACACTGGCAGGGTGAAACAAAAACAAAGGTATGGCAGAGGCAAGACTTAAGAGCAATTCTAAATAGGCTTGAGTAATCCAGAGGTATCCGTCTCTGACAAGAGGGGTATCCGTAAACATGAGCAAATGTCAAGGAGCAAACACAGTCCGAAACAGCAAGCAAAGATTTAATCCAAAATACATGGTTAAAATCAGGAAACATAACTAGGCTGTAAACAAAATACATACATATACACATAATACATCACAGTTATTACTGAAAATAACTACAATTTGAGTGATGCTGTGACACCTGTTGTTTTGTCCTCGTGGTCAGAATGCTGTGAAGTCTTGGCTATTACAATTTTTGCCCATTCTAAGCTATCATTTCAAATGGAGTTACTTATGTTATGTCAGCTTATTATACCCATCTGTTTCGTTAACTCTAACAGAATATGTTTCTTGTGCCAACAGAAATGATCTACACAGGAAAAGCAAGAGCTGACAGAGTCATGATACGTTTACTCTTAATACAATATTTGTTGGTGCATTTACTGTCTTTGAACATCCCCCACAGTTCAATAATAAAAAAGTTACACTTTTTATTCAGTCACTTAGTGACTTTGCTACATATTCTAGTTTAACATTTAACTGAGTAGTATCCATTCCAGAATCTGTTTATTTGCTGTAGAAAAACAAAATCATTTGAATAATGGCATTGCGTATTGCTATTAAGAGTCAAAATGTATCTACATCACACTAAAAACAAACACGCTTTACTGCTTGAGAAGGTTTTCATTTCCAGTGACACAATTCATGATTATCTTTTTCTGAGGTCTTCCAGAATTCAATAAAAGCCATTTTCAGCAGTACAGCCAGAGATTAACTACATGTTACTGTTTTGACTGCTTTGAAATTGGAAAAAGAAAGAATCCAGATAAATAGAACGTAATACATCATGTAGACAGTAGTGTTATCATGGGAATGACTTGGGTATGGCAACTCAAGAATGAACTCTCAAAGATTAAGTGTTGTACTTTTGTTTTTTTGAAGCCAACAGAAATTCAAGTGCTTCTTCTGAAATATTGTTTAAAAGGAACATTTTGTCTAGAAAATTTACTCAGCCTTGGCCATCCAAGATGTAGAAGTAGAAAAATGTAGCATTACATCACTTGCACAGTGATAGATTCATTTCAGTGTATGGGTGCCTTCAGAGTAAGAATCAAAATAAAAACATTACAATAATCCACAAGTAACCAATATGATTGCATTAATTTATTATTCCTATTTAGCACCTAAACTCTGGAACAATCTCCTAACTCTGTTCGTGAAGCAGACACACTCTGCCAGTTTAAATCTAGATTAAAGACACATCTTTTAACTTAGCCTACACATAACACACCAACACACTTTTATTATTCAAATCTGTTAAAGGATTTTTAGGCTGCATTACTTAGATTTGCTGGAACCGGGAACACTACTCCTTCCAATACGATGCACTTGTGACATCGTGTAAAAAGAATGGCATCTACGCTAATATTAGTCCTGTCTCTTTCTCAATCTGCTTTCACAGTTTGTATCCAGACTAGATGGTGGATCAGCACCCAGAGATTATGTTCATCAGAGACCAGAACATCTAGATGCGCTCCGTGGACCAATCACCAGATCCTGATGCACACACACTTACACACAGACACTAAGTCATTTACACTATCTGACACAGTTGCGTTTAAAATTGAACTGGAAGTTAAGTGCTGGGCGTCCGGTCAGAGGAGAACTGACCCCAACTGAGTCTGGTTTCTCCCAAGTTTTTTTTTTTTTTCTCCATTCTGTATGCATGGGGTTTTGTTTCTTGCCGCTGTCGCCTCTGGCTTGCTTGGTTGGGGACACTTAACTTCTAGTGATTGTCGTTGAATTGACTACAGAGACTCTGCATTCAATAAGAAATTGGTCACTCTCGCCATTATACATCCCTTTGTACTCTTCTACATTATACTGTACAGTGCTTTGATGCAACCTGTGTTGTTAAAAGCGCTATATAAATAAAAATGATTAATGATTAATTGATTGATTGATTGAATTTACGTGTTATGAAGCGGAAAGCTTGAAAGAAACAAAGCTGTCACTTCTGGCCAAAATTCAAAAACATAATCCATAATAAGTGAAAAAAATTCATTCCTTGTTGTCTTTTAAAATCCACCAGCACACAAAGAAATGTTTTGAACTGTCTTCTTTTGTACATGCATGTTTTTCTTCTGATTTAGACATTTTCATCAGAGAAAAGCAATGGTTTGAAGCAAAAATGCCTTAATGATGGATTTGTTTTTACAGACAGGCAGCTTTTCACTCACAAAAGATTAATTGATGGATTACTCTGGATTTCTGTATATTTTCAGCAAATTTAAATTCCTTTGAAGCTATTAGTGTACAATCTACCAAACATAACTTTGTTTATAGAGATCACAGTGGTACCTGTTCAGGTCAAATCACATAATTATTTGCATTTATGCTGTTTATTTTGGTTTTTCTATATATATATATATATATATATATATATATATATATATATATATATATATATATATATATATATACTACAACTGTCCAATATGATAACACATTTAATTATGCAGGAATTTAATTGGCTATTAGCTTTTCCCTGTCTATCATGTTTAGTATTCCACAGTAGTTTTTTCAAGTGTTACATTTTTTTTTTTATTTCAGTGACAGTGCATTTCTGCACAAACACATGATATCATCTTAGATGTCATTTTAAATTAAATTAAATTAAATTAAATAATTAATAATAATACTGATATCCTCTTAGATGTCAAATTAAATTAAATAATTAATAATAATACTAATAAATGCATGTTATTTGTTTTAATAATAATAAAACAAAAATAATAAATAAAATAAAAACACTGGAGCCAATCAGGTACAGTATATAACAAGTTATGGGCAACAATGCATAAATTAAGTAAATTTCATAAATAATCAAATGCATAAATTAAGTAATAGGTCACTTGAGTGTACTTAAAGAACATACTTTCATGTTTGTCTTTTAAAATGTAAATTTTTAATGCACAAAGAGAATATTCTTTCCCAATATCCATAAAGTTAGAGAGCAACATGGTAGTTGGATCTATTTTGAGTAAAATCCTCAGGTGAACCTTGTTTGAAATACAAAATATGTAAGGAAACAGCCATGCTTTCCTCTAATTAACATCCCTTATGATGATATTCCAATATAATTTTCCTGGAATAACACTCTTTTTCATTAAAGCGTTGTCTTATATCTTGTTAGTATTTTTTATCAAGTTCAATTTTACAATTTAAATTGAAGTTACAATCTTTATTGTCTTTACTTTATAGAAAGTCAGATTACTTCACATTAAATCCCAGCCCAGAGGGAATAGCTTTGATTACTACAGAAACGTCTTGAGAGTGCTTGCTCATTGAAATTCATATAATTTGTGTGTAATTTATAAGGCAAAAAATTACATTCAAAAGAAAATCAAGAGCATCCACCTTCTTAAAAATGTTATGACAAGATTAAACACTTTATTTCTGTTTAATGTCAATCTGTGTAATTGACAATAGCCACTAGAAATTAATTTCCCTCAACTCAGCAAAAGCCAGAAGCGACAGCAGCAAGGAACCAAAACCTAATCCGTGACAGAAAGGAAGAAAAGGAAACCTTGAGAGAAACCAGGCTCAGTTGGGGACAGTTCCTTCTGGCTGGATCACCAGCATTTACAGTTCAATTTTAAATGCAGCTATGTCAGATTGTGGAAAGGACTATGACATAGGAAATAGGAAAGGTATTTGCTGCCTGCAGTTGATTTTGATATTCTAGGTATTATCAAATGACCAGAGTTTTGAGAATGCGGGGGACATGGAGGACTATAATGTGATAAGAGCTCACTCTAGTATTAAGAAGCTAAATGTTTGATATGTTGATATGTTTGATATGGAGCCAGTGCAGTTCTGACAGAACTGGGCTAATATGATAATATTTCCTGGTTCTAGTAAGGATTCTAGCTGCTGCGCTTTGGACCAGCTGAAGTTTATCAAGCGTGCAGAACAACCACCCAATAAAGCATTATAATAATCTAACCTCGAGGTCATAAACACGTGAATGAACATTTTTGCATTTGGCGTTGAGAGCATAGGTCACAATTTAACACAGTTTTACAGTTTGGTTTGAATGTTTTCTGTATTTTCTAGTTCAGAGAAAAGACACAGTGTCTATACTGTCGGAAAAGGCAGCACTTCAAGTTCCGAACTCTGGTGGCAGAGTGTAAGTGGAACGAGGAGGTGCAGTGGGACATGTTCCTTGCATGGGTTGGCAGATTGGATTCAAAGGGAGATATTCACACTGGAATTACCCACCGAGTTAGATTCTCCATGTGGACTCACATCTTCAACAGTGTAACTAGCGAGGTTTTCATAAGCTAATGTCAGAAGTTTCTGAGTATTCTTCCATGGATTTCAGAGGAATAATCAGCCACTTGTCTGAGGGCAAACCCATGCAGGTAGGTAGAGCTCTGCATTCTCAGGAGAGAGATTGTTGGAGGATGAGAGACTTATGCTTACAGTGTGCCAATGCGGGCCAATTTTTTGGTAGAATGCCCAGTAAAAGGTCAAATCTGTCAGTGGGTCTAAGGTTATTGCCAGGAGTAGTATCATTAAGTGAAGCCTCATCTGCCACTCTACTCCTGGTAAGATTGCAATGGGTGGCCGGAAGACATGATTGCAAGGCACTACAGAGGAAGGTAACCTCCTGGACAGAGCACTGACTTGACACCTTCACATACCTGTGGTGTCACTCAATCACAATTTTCAGTAATTTTGAGTGTATCTTTATGCCACCGGACTTGAAAAAGAGCTCGAGACTCTCTCCGGGTGGGAGCGTGCACCAAGGCTCAGGCTGATCATCACCAGTCGAAGCCTCCCATCTACATTGTGGGTCAAAAAGTGTGGCTTTCTTCCAAAATAATTCTGCTCCACTTTGTCTGTAATAAACTTGCTCTCAAATTCCTTGGCCCACACCCTGTGAGTAAGATCCTTAGTCCAGTGGCAGTCTGCCTCAAACTTCCTCTCTGGGGTACAGGAGAATTTACCCAGTTTTTCATTTTCTTAATTCCTGGTTCTGGTTCCCACCGCAGCGACTGGTAGACGGGAACCAATTTATTTGGTCAGTCGTATTCTGGACTCAAGGTGGAGGGACGTGGATTCCAGTACTTGGTGGGCCAGGAAGGTTACGTTCCGGAGGGAGAGAAGCTAGGTTCCTGCCAAGACATTCTTATTGACTCCTTATTGACAATTACAGTGAGTTAGAAGGAGGGTACTGTCAAGATTCATGGGATCATGGTCTCATCCTTGCACTGTCTCTGTGTGTATTTGTGCGTCAGTGGGTGTGCTGTTGATTGTGTCCGTGAGCTGATCAGTTACAGCTGTGGCTCGTTAGTTGCTCTATTAAGATCTGCTAACGCTACCTTTTGTTGTCAGATTCATGGTGTCTCCACCATGCTCCAGGCTAACAGGTTCTTCAGCTTCTGTATCTTGTCCATTGTGTCCCTGTTCTACCCTGTCTGTGAGAGATGTGCTCAAGCTTCATTTCGACAATTGACTGGACATCCATTTTTTCTTCCATAAACTGTTCTTATTCATTTACAACTGAATCCTCTGTCTTTATTTTGTGACAAATCAGGATCAGTGACACAAAAGTTTTATCCAATTAAAGTTGAAAATATAATTTATCTACATAATCTAGCATTTTAAAACATCAGATTTCTTCCCAGCTAATCCCAGTGAATTAAGGTTGTTCTATAGACATTGAATAACCTTCCCTTTGAAATCACCAACTTACACCAACTTACCTTCAGCATTGGTAAATTAAAATTTTGATTTTGAAAATTGAATCAATGTTGATAACACAACATTTTACCATCATACTTTCAGTAAGGGTAAATACACAACTGTATGTTTAAGTAGAACCTAATTAGCATTTAGATCAACACTGTTCACACATAAAATTCCAATTACAGCAGAAACTGTGTCATGTAAAGGGGTACAGGAGCATGTGACTACCTGTTTGAGCTTTGTCGATAGCCAGAGGCGGCACTAAATTTGACAGTCACCTTGAAATAATTTACTCAGGAAAATCCCTGCCTTGAATGAAATGCATTTTATTATAAATGTTTCTTCAAATTCTGATAAAATGTTGAAACCAACAGCCTTGTGCATATACACACAACTCTATTCATTATTCATGTATTCAGATTATAGTGTACAATATTAACAAATTATTCACAAGCAGTTTTTTCAGGGCCCCCAAACAAGTAAATAAAAGTAATTTTTTTAAACCAAGTAAATTTAAATTAAAGTTCAATGAATCTCTACTAAGTGACAGTGCAGTGTAGCAGATTAATTATACTTTACCAAATAGTGAATAGCTGATCCTTGATGACTGTGCAAGAGGAAAGAAAACACTGTTTACTGAAAGTCCTTAAAAAACACTATTGCTACTTTAAACCAGCAGTTCTCAAACCTTTTATATCAAGTACCACCTATTTAGAAAATATTTGGCTCTCTAAGTACCACCATAATGACCAACATAAAATTTTAGTAGCGTAAGTCCTAACTATTCAGCTACAACTCTGCAAAGTTTTATCAGTTTTATTCCTGATAAAAATAGTTATATAATAATATATTTGTAAGCGACCTTAACATTGTAAATACAGTTTGAACACTGCACAGTGTTTACATACAGGTGAAGAACAAAAAGAAGAAAATAATAATAATAAATAATGATTATAATAAAATGTTACACCAAAGGTTAAATCATATTTGTATATTACTTAAAATAAAAATAAGTAAATAAAAACTTGTCAAGTAAAGATTCAATTAAAATGTATTGACATTAATATACTACAGGGAGCCTAAGTAACTCTAGTGCTACTCGTACCAATCACTTCTCAAAGTGTCACAATCTTAATTAATTTAAATATATATGCAATTATATGATATTCAGCAAACATGAACAGAAGATTATATGATTATATTAAATGCATATATATATATATAAACACTGAAAAATGTGAGAAATCTCTAAACAGACAAATATTAGCAACATCAGATAAGCATGGTGTGATGATACACTGGGCCTACGACTGGTCTAAAATATCCAGATAAAATTTGTTACCCATTTTCAAGTTTCGGGAAAGTGCCCAAACAATATTGTAAAAGTCGCAAAATTTACCAACAAGTTGCCCCGCTTATCATCATCAGCATAACTTGTAACATCAGCCTAGCATCTGTGATACAGCATAACAAAATCACACACACACAAAGGTATTTATCTTCACATGTCAATTACCCATTTGTAAACTCTAGTTACATTATACTTTGCTATAATATAGAATTACCTGAATTTACTATATTTATGAGACCTCGCAGATCACACCTGTCCAGTGTTCACGTTTCAGTTATTGTTCTTTGTTAACATTTGTTCTCTGACTCAAATTCTCCTCTTTAACTAAAATTCAACAGGCAAATAAAAATAATTTGGGGCCAACTGGGCAAACAGCTGCAGTCAACAGCTTCACTCAGAAAGACTAATAACGGTCAGATTTTCACATTTAGAAAGGCGCAAACAGAGTCATTGGCTTAATTTGTAGATGACAGTCAGATTAACCAATCATGATCAAAACAATAAGGTAAAACAACCAATAGGGAATTGTTTCAACATGGTAATGCAGCAAAATGTATTTATTTTTATGTTTTTAAGTTTTATTGTTACATACTGTACGTTGTTCATGATGATATTTTAATACATACCTTTAGATTTTAAAGTTGGTTTCATGATCCAAATATTGTAAAATGCTAATATATAATATTGATCTTAATTTAATAATAATAATTTATAAGACAGAAGTTTATTTTGTTTGCTGTTGAAAACATGAAATTGATTCAGCACACGATCTTGTAAAAGTGTTTTTGTTCATCTTTTTCTCAATCATTTATTATTGTTGAAGATTAGTCATGCATCTGTTGGTTTTCAACCGTTCAGCATTAAACATTGTATCAACGCTAAAAGAACGTTAAAACAACTGACCTTATTTCAACCATATTTCATTGTGGTTACCGTGATTTTGTTGGGTAAGACGTGACACATTTTTGCTGATCCTGGTTCAACATCACTCACCAAAAATATGCACTTATCCCAATCCCTACCCCTAACCCTACCCAAAATGTATTCCTTAAAATCAGTGGGAAATGACAGCTGATTACCAAGGTTGTAGAAACACCTAACTCTGATCATAAGCTCAGATCTGACTGGTTGATTGGAATGTTGTTCCAGTATCAACAAGAATGTAATTAGAAGAATGCTAAACAAGGTACATTGTGTAGTTGGTGAAATCACGCTCACCATTTCAACATTAAAGGCAGGGCATTGTGTCTCAGACGGGGCTTTTTTTATTTTAGGGCGCTGAGAGCAGCAGCACACTGTGCCTCACATTTTCCCTCTTTGTTGTCCACTGTCCTTGTTCAGTTCGAACACGGATAAAAATCGGATGGCACTATTAAACAAACAAATTAAAATGTATGCAAAAAGTAGGCAATGATTGCTTTAATAAGTAATAAAGACAAACAATACTTTCTTCGCTTGCCCGCCAGCGATCAGCAAATACACATTTATATAATTTGAACAAATCTAGGTTGACTAATGAACATTTAATTGCACAAACCTTGCATACTCGGTCCAATCTAGTTGTGAAGATATTGTGAAGTGCATGTTTATGCTGCATGATCACGTGTGTGATCTCTATGACGGTCAATCAATCGAGCACTTTTATTTCTATAGCGCTTATAACATGTTACATCTCTCTTTAACCTCCTTAGGACAGTCTCACGCGAGGACAAGTCCAGATGTGAAGAGGCAGAACACGGTGTCCCGTGAGAAGCATTAACAGTTCTCTAAATTAGAGTGGCACATTAAATGACATTGACTCATCCAAAATTACCATGAACTTGTTTTCCTCTCTTGATGCTGTACAACCTGAACAGTTTTTTAACATCTGACAGAGTCTCATTCATCTTTTAATTTTACACGATACAAGGTTAATTTTGGAAGCTATTTTTCTCCACACAAAACTGCACTCTGGAGATTTCAGAGTGCTAGAGACGCAAGAGGAAACGGTGAAAGGATGTCCACTCAAGCCAATATTCCAGCTACAGCAAACTGCTACTAGAGTAGAAGGTTTGACCCTGAAGCCTGTGTTTTTGTGACTTGAATATCACTGGTGTCATGCTGTGAATCTTATTATAGTGGTGTGTTCTCAGCTGGCTTAATGAATAAATCAGAAATGTCTTGTGCTTTTGGTATATGTATCAGTCTTCTTTAAAATAAGTAGCCTTTCTAGGATTTTTTTTTTCTTTGATCGGTTATATACTCAAAAATATATACTTTTCCAAAACAGCTTCACAAAGAATGCTGCTTTCCAACTAACCATTTAGAAACATTATTTGAAAGAGTAATATAACAGAAAAAAAAGACTTTTTTTTTCTGTTATCTGTTATATTAAAGACAATTACAGCCGATTTACAGTAAAATGACTGTAATTAAATCTTATCCTCTGACGGTATGTGATACTGAATAGTATTTATTTTCATAAAGGGTTATCAGATATAGAAAAGAACAAAGTAACGCTTCAGTGATCCATAGCCTGCTTCTGGGAAGCTTTATATGCCCTGGACACACAATATGTGAATACTATGAATTTTGCATGATGGATGGGAACGCCGCATGAGCCCTGATTGCATTCCGACATGCTGTGGATGAATACAATCAAAATGTATTCAGCAATCACTCTCTACAATACCACATTCCTTGAATGTAAAGCTGCTCCTAGATGTGATATAAGCACTTTCACTTTTGTCAAAGGATGCATCGGGCTGTGTTATTGCTGGGATGTCTCCAACACTTTCTCAAGGTATTGTACTCCCCAGTCTGTTGATAGCTAGACCACAATATGATGAATCACAATTTTTTTGTGCATGTTATGGAAGGTATTGACACGTCACATGGGGGTGTACTGCTGACTCATAGAACTGATTCACATGCCCTTAAGGCGAAGCAACTATGTGGGTCAAGGGGAGGAAATTGTTCTGAAGGTAGGCAGTTTTGCAAAAGAATGATGATGGCAATAAAATAATTTAGCATTTCATTTCAATAATCTGCAGTGATACTCATAGTGAATCTTTTCCGCTTCAGAGTGAGGCTTATTTATTTGAATAAAATCAGAGACTGTACGCTGTGGTACTGTTAATATGCAGTTGATCACTGGGATCCCTGATGTGTCTTTAACGGACTGTCTATTAAGTGCAAATAGCTTTGCCTTTTGAGGTGGAGACGATTTATGCTAACTCCATCCAGTGACGGCTTGACTGGGATAGTCAATATTAAAAAGATGGCCGCTGGGGTCGCCAGTGGTGCAGAAGGTGAATCATGTGTCATACGCATCAAATCGCATCATATCACATCACATCAGTAAAAGCATTTATTTAAAAAAAAATAAATAAAATAGCCTAATCAAAAAAGTTGAAAATAAAGTATTAGGTAGCATCCGCTCAATAATTTGAATTAAATTGCGCACTTAGTAAGTTATTATTATATAGTACTGTTTTATAAATGTACTGCAATACTGAGGTGCAGATACTTGCCACTAGTTGCAATAAGTAGGCAATTATAAATAACAGAAAACTCTACTATTTAAACAAAGGGTAAATAAAATCTATAGGTTATTTAAATAAATATATAAATAAATAAGTAGTAAATAACATATAACCAACAATACTGCTATTTTCATGTGTAAATAGAATTGTTATTTATAATTTATTGTAAATAGCCTCTATTGCTGTTTGAACTTAGTGTTTGCCTATTTTAATTAATTAAGTCTGAACTATTGCCTAATGTGGTCAGGTAATTTTTTCAGAAACTGATTGTTATGTCACTTGTAAAAAAGCACTATATGCACATTTAGCTGAGCTTTTTACACTCAGACGATAACAGCATCGCTTTCAGACACTTGCACTTTAAGTTTTGTTATATTATATATATATATATATATATATATATATATATATATATATATATATATATATATATATATTAGCAATCAGCTTGAAATTAAAGGTGTGTTTAAGTGTGTTTTTTGAGGACCGATGCGAAAAATAAGTTCATACGAAACATCAGTTCATACGTAGTATAGTTTAAATTGTTACTAAAGATTAATAACATAATTATTAATAGTGCTATAAATGAGTTAATGATTACCAGTTAGTAAGCAATCATGTGTACCTTATTTACCTTGTTTCTATATTAGTAGGCTTCGGAACGGTAACCTACATTTTAGCTTTATTTCTAAAGGGAATAGAAAGCGTGGTTAGATTTTTCTCTTTTTTCTCAATGACATTCGTGCAGTTTTGGCTGTTCGAATAATTTGACGTTTTCTTTCTTACCTCCGGAACCGGGGTTTGGACTGTACTTTGCGTTCGCTCAGACGGATCCTCCGGGCGTTTTCGACACGCGCTCGTGTGGAGATCAGTGGACTCCGCCTCCTACCTGCCACGCGCGCGCGCTTATCGCCGGATCAGAGCGTTCACGGTCCTCCGCTGACAGCACGCACTTCAGCTAACTATCTAAAACTGCGCCCTGCAAAGTTAGGGATGTAAGGCTAAAAGCGAACGCCCTTTGGCCAGTATAACGCTCCCGTTTGTTTCAGTCCAGTGAAATTCCTTTAGCGTCGTGAACACTGAACGCCTCTCTGGCACAAACGAGTATGGACAGTTTCGACCGTGCGGGAAAGATGCTAAACGTCAAGAAGTTGTGGATATAAACGGACAGAAGAACAGAGCTCGTTCCTAATATCCTATGGCTTGAAGGTGAGGCGCATGTTTTAAACCTAACCCTATTCAGATGATTTTCCTGTGAAACAAACAATGCTTGTTTTCCAAATGATCAGAGAGATTGATGATATTTAATAGCAGGTGTTTGCTATGCATCTCTGTGGGCAAAAATAACTTAGTATAGCGTAACTTTTGGTTGCAATGAATAAAAATGTGATTGTTTTTTGTGATTAATGTAAGTGAAGTAGGCTAGACTGATGCAATGCACTAATGTCAGATTTACGGGGAAAAAACAGCTGTGGTTGCTAGAAACTCGGACGCTCTTTGCTTGGCATTTGGTGCTTGTGTATTCACAGCCACATATAGCATGCCATGTTTATATTCCAAACCCACTACAAAAATCTGTTTGCATTTTAAAATACAGTATTATACAATAACTTCATTAAAATAGCGTAATGAAGACCAAAATGTAACTGTAAATAAAAATGTAACTTAAACACCCCAACGTACATGAAAAAACAAGCATAAATATTAATATGCAATAAAATAGAATTTCACTTTCACTGGATTATAAGACTACTTTTTTTTTTGCTTAAAAGCTATTTTAATATTGGTTTAGAATAAACTATACATGTATAACCTTTCTGAATGCAGTATATATTTTCACTGTAAATGATATAATTCTATACTTCATACCTCAAAAACACAATTCTTGATTGTATTTTACAGTACAATTCAGTTCACTGTCTTTCAGCCTGATGTCGTTCAGCAAAAATGATTTAACAGCGTCTTGTATTCAGCTGCACATAATAGGATGACTGAGGTATTGAGTAAATTAGTGTATGAACAGAGCACATATTTAGCATTGTTTAATAAAACAGAGAGGTAAAGAGCAGTTCATGTGATCCAAGGCATTATTTCAAGAGCTTTTCCACAGGGGAAAAAAACATATTATGAAGTCTGTTGTATATTGATTTATTCAATAAAATAATAATTTGTTAATTATCTCTACATTGGCCACAGACATGTTCAGGGACCGTAATAGTTTATGCGCTATTTCACATTTTTGGACCCTTTAGTAGATTGCATGTAACGACAATCAATGCGTCTATGTGTCTTGATATCCTTCTTTTGACTAATCTACCAAGTCGCCTAATCTTAGACAGTTGGCAAAGTGAGTTCATTGCTGCCCAGAATAATTCTGTGCTAAATCATTTACATCCAGTCAGTAGGAGGGATGGTGTTCATATGTTCATGGAGTGTTGTTCTGTGTACAGACCGTAACAGTGTTCTGTGCCGCTCTGTACCTGCTGATTTTCTGTAATATTCTCTACATCTCTGCGAGTGGAATGTGTAAAATAGGATGAATCCAATGGTCTGTCGCTGCTACAGAAATCGATCCCTTAGACCAGCCCTGCACTGGAAGGAATCAAAGTAAGCATGAAGCGCGTGAGAAATGCCGTACTTTTATGTGCAAAAACGAAGTGGCCGTAAAACGTGTATGGGAGACTGGTCTTCTCTTGGGGCTGCCTTGGGTGGGAGAGTGTGGCCCCGAGAGCATTTTCTTGACATTTCCGTGGAGAAAGAGGCAGACACCACACATTGCTCCTTTTGTTATTTAACAGAGCCTGTTTTTAGGGGCTTGCAGAACAGGGGCAGTGTTTTTACAGCAGCTTTAAACAAGAACATTTTTAAACCATTGAGAAAAAGAGCTACAGGTGATGAACCTGTATTAATCTGACGATTAGCTGCATTGATCAGAAACGTTGACGCGAGGCTCAGCTAGAATTAGAGGCATGGCCACAGATATCAGAGGCTGATGGCCATGCTCGCTCATCTCTTGCCAGATGCTGGGCTCTGACAGCAACATTTGCTATTAAGTGCTTTTAGTGCACGGACTGAAAATACAGCCACGGAGGCAAGCAAATAAAAGTCTGTTATTTTATACTTTTCTTTAGATGTAGTGAACTCAGACAGCCTGTTGTGAAAAAAGGCAGATTTTATTATGTATACATTATGGTCTAAATATATTTGGTAGCAGATGGTGGAATAGGCATTGAAATGCTGCACAAAAAGGCATCTCAGAAAATTGGTGTCCTGGAAATGTCACCGCTGTGATTTAGTTATAACTGTACAGTTCACAGTAGATCGCAATTTCTATGACTAAAATGAACAAGAGTCACAGTGTTATGTAAGACCGCATACCTTTATACCTCTGAATATGACATCCAACCTATAGGAAACAACATTTAATAAGTCATTTTGACTCAGACTAAATCTTTATGACATTTCTAGCTTTATGTTTACGCCTGCTGTCTGCTGTGTGATTTAGTTTTAATTTAAAGCGACAGGGCAGAGACCATGACTAATGTTATGGATCATAACCATGGGCAAACTTAAATAAATGCTGTCTCACTAAATGTGCATGCTTCAGCAAGTGCAGGCCCGGCTCAAGAGTCGTTCGGACATTTTACAAACCGCGCTTAACTTAAAACTACGATGCTCGTCTGGAAGAAACTTCTCCACAGTTCAGGTCGGAGATTCAAACAGCTCTCAAGCTTACATCGGAGGACATTTTTACATAGAACATAATGTATGATTATTATTTCAATGAAAACTATAACTGTTAAAAGTATTTAATAGCAAAATATCTGTCATTTAATAAAAATTTAAGCTGACATCATTACAGATTTGCAGTCATTGATTCTCACAAAAGCTATGACCTCAGATGACCTCGAAATACTGTATACAAGCCATTGACTAACTTTAATGATGTCCTTTTTTTTGACTTGACAGATGCAGTCGCTTATGGGGATAAAACTACAATCCACTGTCACCAATCAATCAATCAATCAATCAATCAACCTGTCCCCTAATAACTCATTTGCAATTTTACAATTTATTATTATTCTACAGTACAGTGGTGGTTGGTCGTATAAAGGCTCTAAATTCCAAAAATTGCAAATGTCTTGCAGTATTTAAACATTGCATTTACTATATGCACTGGGACTTTTCAACTGCTATGTTCCATCTCTAAAGAGAGTAAAGATTTACCTCATGCAACTGTACTTTAACTTTCGGTGGAATTTGACTTTGAACTAATGCTATGTTTCGAGATTCATGCAAAAAAATCTTTATAAAATCATTAATTAATCTTTGAGGATCCATGTTTAATGCGTATTTTTAAGTAACTATTCCTTAATCTTTATTGGGTTAGTTCACACACACACACAAATTATCATCATTTATTCACTCTCATGTCATTCCAAAACCCAAAAGACTTTATTCATTTTTATTCATAATATTCTCTTATTCCCTCACTGTATGTAATCCACATTTTCAAACATCCGAAAAATACACAGACATTGTTATGGTAATATATTAAACAGTTTTATTGAGCTGCAATTAATAAACATTTGCAACATTTTTAAGATTTTCTTCACATGAACACTGTTCAACACAGATACATCAAATATGGTAAACAGAAGCGCAAAATGCTTAACATGCAAAAATAAGCCTACTGGTTTTGAAACAAAGTCTTTTGTTAATCTTAAAAATTAAGTTAATTTTATTATCACCTCAGGTAGTGAAAAACTGCATTTATTCCACTGTTAGGGAATGCACCGATGCACATATTTGAATATGACCTTTAACTAACAAACTTGACACAGAAGAAAATAATGCTTCATACATACGTGTCCACTAAATACATTTGATTAATGTGTCACATCTGTTTCATGTTAATGGCATGTAGCTATTACCTTAGATGCATTCATCATCATGTCCTCATGGTTTTAATATGGATGAACTTTAAACACTGTCTTTCTGGATGAACAAACGCTGCATTTGGCCTCCTGATAATTGAAATCGTACTGTACAAAAATTGTTTTTTATGAATAGATCAAGTTGCTTTAGCTTGCGTGGGGAAAAAATCACCCGCAAAACACTGGCCGGGAAGTCTAGGGGTGTCTCCACGCCTGACGTATCATCATTCGCTTCATGCTGCTTCCCATACCCTGTGTAGCAGGAGAGGTCTTGCTTGACCCTCCCGAGGCCAGACGCCACCCTCCTATATAGGAGAACAGGCCAGAGGCTGCTCAAGACATGGCTGTTAGGATACAGCATGGGCAATACAGTCCTACTGAGCTCATCTGAGGCTTGTTATGTGGTACTTCCACTACAGCTCTTCAAGAAGCTAGACGCATCTACAGTTTCCCTAATGGACATTGTTTCCAGAAATGAGGAGTGCTGAAATACACAGAACTGGAAGACTGGAATAATGTGGAGTTTGACACACATCGATAAAATCTAACAAACACAGTGTTTATTTTAAAATCAGATTATGTGGAGAGAGTGCCTTCTTCAAGTTCTATTAAACCTTTGATTACCTGAGGTGTGTAGCAGACACTGTGGCCTTTGGGGGATAAATTGATTTTATCATGACTTGGCCAAAGCCAAGTAATTAGAAAGACTAAAGCATAAAAATGACAAAACCTTTAATTTCTAATTTCCATGTGTCTGAAGATAATACATTTTTTATAGCATTTTTTGGACAAAAGCTCTGAATATTATTATTGATGAGTGTTTTCAGCATAAACCCTTTATATATTACGCCTTATAAAAAGTAATTTATTGTATTTTTTCCTCTGCTAAAAGTAATTTTATATTTCCATATTTCCACAAATCGCTGATACATTATAGAAATTGATATAGAGTGTGATATCAAATTGATATCAAACGAGAGCTATCTTTCACTGCAGATACTTAGGGGATAATCCTAATATAATGAGGAAATAAACACATTTTCACTCCCAGTATTATATATTTGATAATTTTAAAATAAAGTACTGTCTACAGAATCTGAGTTAATACAAAGTAGTGCTTCAGGATTTAACTCGTGAAGAAGAGGTGTAGGGTAAGATGGAAGTCACTGAACATTTAATACCTGCTTATGAGTAGAAGATGTCATTTTATCTTCTATACCGTAGTTAAGTAGCTTTATGATGGATATATGGGGATTCATTATATAGCAATTTTGCAAATAATAGCATTTTTGTAATTAAAAATCTATATTTTTGTATATTTTTGCATTTTATATATCCCACCTCTACTATACCTGTACTTTCAAAATGATCTTTAGAGGATAATTCTGAAGGTCTTTCAAGTGTCAGTATATTAGTTAATAATTTCTATTTTTAATGCATATTTTTGCTGCATTATTATATTACTGCACAACTACCATTATAATAATGTACTTCCATTGACTGTTCAGTAGAAATCTCCATTTATTTTAAATTTTTGTTTTTCAAAAACGTGTTATAGATCCAAGATTACAGATTGGACACTCAAAATGTAAAATGCAAATAAATATCTCGGCAAAATGAAGCAGTGCATTCAAAAGATCTCAAACACATTTAAAAAGAAAATATTTGTAAAACACCTTTGCCAGAATATGATTTTCCTGTTAAATTAGTGTAACATAGAGTTCTGTTTGGTAGTTAAATGATTTACCAAATTGAAAACTGAGAACAATTAGTGCAAGGATTTTGCAGATTTGGTGTGTGGTTCTGGTGTTAGAGTGTGTGACTTAGTAAAGATTTTGTGTGTGTAAGCATTGAGAAAACTGTAATCTTCTAAGTGTCATGGTTGCTTGGAGTGAATTTGGCAAAGCACTGTATTTTCTGTAGTTAGTAACTTAATCCAGCCATAGGCATACAACGGAAATGGTGTGGTTTTTTCTCTTTTTTCTCAACGCCTCTGCTGGCATACAGGTACTGTATGGACATTTTTATACCCAGAGATTAAGAAATTTGCTTATTGATAGTTTTGCATTTTTAGATGAACTAAATAGAATAATATTTATTTATTTATTTTGAAAATGCATAAAATACCATGGCATAAATGCCCATTATTATAATCTCACACTTCCATTAACTCCTTCTGTGTGTCGAGGTTGCTGGGGTGTATCTGGTAAATTCTCAACCATTTTAGGAAACAATTCACCTTAAGATCCCATGAAAGCCCAGAGGAAACTGGAGAGCTGGCTATGTCTCCAGTGTAACGTGTAGGGTCAGCAGAGGTGACGTCTTTTAAACTTTCAACCAACTGATCAGCTGTGGTTAAATGTTAAGAGATTTCCACCTTTTCACAAGCAGGTCACTGTGTTTCATACAGGTACAGCTCCTTGTTCAACAGTAGCAGTGGGAAAGAGACAGAATATGTCTCATAGGATAAATGTGATAAATTTAGCCATCAAGTCGTTGAATGCATGCTGCATGCTCTTTTACAGATGCCTACAGGTATGATCTAATGTATCAGAGTGTAAGTGGTATTTCAAATTAAAATTTCAATATCAGTAAGTAGAAATATTCGTTCTAATTCTCTCTTTAGTGTGTCTCATCATATACTGGTTTGTAATATTTGAAAGGTATTTACTTTTTAAGTCTGCATGCTTTTTTTGAGCTATACTGCATCCCAGATGATACTCTTTATAAGAGTACATATATATATATAGAGTATATATATATATATATATATATATATATATATATATATACACTCTTTTATATGTCTCTGTGTTTATGTGTTTTGTGTAGAGTGTATCAGCTAAACTCAGGAAACCCATCACTCCTGATCACTATCCAGGTTTAGCACCTGCAGATTTATCTAATGATCTTGATACGGTGAATTTTGCAAAGCCTGTCATTTCCAATTGGAAAGATCGCCAGTCAAGAGCCCTAAATATTGAATGGACTGCAACTTAATCCACCATAGAACATACAGGGAAAATGGTGCTGGGGTTGTTTTTTTTTTTTTTTAGAATCCTTCGCTACCATAAACAATTTATAAGGATGTTTTTGTACTCAGAGATTAAGAAAATTGCTTATTGATTTTGATTTTGTAGTACTCATATTCATATCTAAGCTTTATAGAAAATTTAAAATGTACTGGGATTGAAGTCATTTTATCAGGGTGTAAATAACTTTCTTTATCCTGGAAAAAGAACGAATACTTTAATTGCTGGAGTGTTATGTTTATATAAATATTTAGAACTGACAAATCCCAGTAGTGCTGGTCTATTGGAAATTAAAGATGTGTACTTGTTGGTATATTTCGTGTCTCGCAAAAGTGCAATTCAAGCAACTATGAGACCAGGTAGTTAATATTTCACAGGTTTGCACTTACACATAAGTAAATCATAGTAAAGTAAGCTGGCATTTATATGCTGTCTATGAGAGGGCTAGAGTCATTTGATTCGTGAGCCCAGGCTCTTTTTTCCTCTTGACCACAGAAAGCAGACAGAGCTACGCCTGCCCAATCCCCAGAGCGCCCAAAAGCAAATTATGACAGCAGCCAAAAACATGCATATGCCCCTGCAAGGTCTAATGCCAGAGTGGTATTGGATAACTAGAAGACGGATCGTGCAGCATTCTGCTTGAGCAGTCCACTGTGGGACTGATAATTGTCTGGAGGGCTTTTTGGTAAAGGATTATCTGAAATAAATATATCTTTGTATCGTGTTAAAGACTAGCAGCTAAGGGTTTGAATTTCATGTTGGGAGAAACCTTCTCTGCTGCAGTGGCTGCACTTTGTTCTGGAAAAAGAATAGAATGTTTTGTTTTGAGATTTGGAGAACAGACTGGATTGAGATGATTTTGCAAATCAGAATTGTGAAATGGGGCAAAGCAAAAGGTATTTCAAGGGAAAATAGGTGTTTGGAGTTAAAATGTGTATAAAATGCCTCTTTTTGGACTAGGCTGGTTTTACTTTATTTAATGAAAATAATAGGGTTTCATTGTCTATGATTAAAAGATAGAAATGGTTGGGTGAATATTTGTAATAAAGCTGAGTTGAATGTAAATTCTGAATATCTGAAGAATCTGAAAAAGCCAGAATCAATACTGCACTGGCAAGTGGGCATTATGATGAAGAGTAGCCTATATGCATGGTTAGAATTTCTAGGGTGATGGGCTGTCGTGTCGGAGGAGATAAGTGCATTCTTTGAATGTCTTTGATTAAAAGTGAAATCTGAGGCATATTTGGGGTTATTTTGTTAGCAATGAGTCTATGGAAAAATTTAATATCGCTTAAATAGCAGTTTTTTAGGTAAGTAAGGAAGGAAATGAAATATGAAAAATAAGTAGTGAGTATTTCAAGCGATCATGGAAAGATTGCAGGGTCCTGGGAGAAACTGCTTGAGAATTAAAATTCATGAGTTCTTGAGGAGGACCTTTAAGGATTGTCTACTGGAATATTAGATGAATAGGGGAGGAACTGTGGGTTGAGGATTCATCGAGTCAATGTCCTGGAATTTCTAGGAGAAGTGAGAGAGGAATCAGCAATCTGATTTTTCTTACCTGAATATGTTTGGTGAATATAATGAATTAAGGCAGAAATGAGATCTAGCCAAGACATCTGGAAGGGTGCACGTGGAAGGCGGGTGAATGGGAACTGTGTTTGTTGGGATGCAGTGGTTTCATTATCACAGTAAATGGTAATGCTAGAGGCCCCAAAGAAACATACGGATATAGATAGGGGAGGCGAATAGGTTCCTGAAGATAAAGACTGGACGCTCCACTTATTAAAAAAAAAAGATCCATAAGTGAAGACTTTAGAGCAGTGGTTCCTAACCTTTATTTTGAGGCACTTTGAAAGCCTTCAAAAGTTCCTAAATCTTTATAAGGAAATAGATATTTAAAATTCTGTAGCTTTTCTTATTATTTATTTATTTGTTTCATTTCGAGAGTTTGTATGCAACAACACCTTATACCTAGTCCTAGATGATATGGAGAATACTGCTTTACACTGATTCTGCTCTTAATAAAAAAATTGTATTACGATACAAATATGTAATTGTGATAAGTTTTACTGTAGTTGCACAATGTATCTAAGTAGTTACAGTGTTACACTCATGATACAAGACAAACACACAACAGACCACAGTGCACCATGCATGTATATCAGTGTGGAACCAGATTGATGCTTGGAACACAAACTATTGATATTGTGACTTATTGTTGAGGTCGCGCTGTCCTACGTGTTATACGCTACAAACCACAACGCCACTGAGAACGGTGGGTGGAGGCGACTCTCTCACAGAGACCTGCGCGGGACAGATTTTTTCAGTCCGCTCTCCCAACAATATATTTTTTTCCTGCCCTGCCCGCAATATTCAAGTTTTAACCATTCCCGCCCGCATGTAAAACATTAAAACTGAGCACACATGACGCTCAGACCTGAACTCAGACTTGTGGCTGCTGTATGCTATATTTTGCTGCACGGTTTGTGCTCGCAAAGGAAGGTGTTTTCCATACTGTCACACTATAGAAAACTAAATTTCCAAATATCTGATTTCCTTTGTTTGGCTTTTGTAGTTCTGTATGTTCTTTCTTTAATAATGAACTAATATCTACACTAAGCGCCCACTCAGGCCATGCTCTTCAGACATTTTGCCTCGGTGTGGTCTATGGTCTTTGTTCTCGCAAGAACTAATGAGAATTTACGTTATTTCCTGAGCTGTTCGTATGTTTTTAGCAGCAGATAAATAATATTTTATTTTCTTTTAACTATTTAATTTTAAGATATTTCCATTTTATGGAGTCCCGCAAATAATTTTATTCTCCCGCAACTCCGCACACACGCAGGATCTTACCGCCGCGCACTGCTTCACATATCAAAACTCCGCCCCGCGCTGCACTGGGTTGCGCTGGCTCATGAGACTCGCGTACTCCCGCGACGGTCTTCACTTCCGCTATCTCGGTAGTCCCTCCTCCTCTCTCCTGCCAAGAGAGAATGACGTTAGTGCAATTTTTCTCCTAAATTTTGGCGTACTTTCAAAAGATTCACGGCACTCTTAGTGCCACGGGCACATCGTTGGGGGAACCACTGCTCAGAGGCAGGATCGTGTTGATCCACTGGTCTTCGGGAGGCTGTGGACTTGGCGAAGCTAGGGTGAGGAGGTGGGAGATGTAAGGGCTTGATTATACGTGACATAAAAGTTTATGTCTGGCACGTGGATAGTAATTGCTGGCTTGGAACACTGGGGGTTAGCCAGGAGGCTTGAAACTACTAGGATGGTTCTATTAATTTTTCTTTGGGGGAAAGAGGCTTGGAAGACTTGGAAGTATTGGAATGCAATGCCAAATTCAGAAAGGGATAAATGCAAGGATTTGATAAATTACGGTGGTTTCTAGAGTGAGGGAAACTCACCACAATCAACTCGGAGGTCTGCAGGTACTGGGAAATAGGAGAGAGGAGGGAAAAAGGTTGATGTCCGGGTACTGATGGAAATGGAAATGGGAGGATCCAGCTAATGGCATTTGAGGTATAGGAGGGGTTAGGAGTGATAGGTGAAGGGGCAGGTAAGGGAAGAGGTGGGGGAAGCAAAGATAGTTACTAGGTTTGGGTGGGTTGGAGCTCATAGCAACGGCAGAGGGCAAAATAGTGGGGAGGGGAGGCTTGTATCAGGGTGAATTTGAACCTGATTCAGACTAGTAGGAAAGTGAGGATAGGAGTGCTATAGCGCAGGTTTGTGAGTGGAGAAGGCCCCTTTGCCTATGCTGGCTCCTTTGGCTGGCTAGGCTGTGAAGACAGAAATGTTGGGAGGAGCACAAGAGTGAGCTGATGGGTTGTTTGTACTTAACGCATGGATTAGGAGGGCTGTGGCTGTGTATAGAGAACAAGGCAACGTGAACCCGGTGACCGCCTGGCTCCAACGTAACTGCGGTCCGCTGTAGTTATAAGCTGGAGGAGCTATGTTAAATGGCTCGAAGGGCAGAAGACCTGATCTTCGCTCAGGGGTTGAGATTTCGATTCAGGCATGAGACAGCTCTTCTCCATCGGAATTATAGCTTCTTTTCTTTAGTTTTCTCTTCTTCTGGCTGTAGGTGAATAATAGTGAGACATAAGCCAGAGCCGAATAAAGTCACTTTCGCCGCCGCTTGAGCGATGCAGTGCGCCGAACAGCAGACAGCCGGCGCAGAAACAAAGGAAACAGTGCTTCTCGGTAATGACTGCAGAGCAGTGTTGTTCACATTGCCATCACAGGTATCAAAAAATACTTTAGCGAAACTCATTGTATTCTGAAGAAAGTTTCAAACATATTCAAATGAAAGACGCGTCGTTCTCAATGAAGTTTGTTGATCGTCACTAATTAATCAGCGTAGGGGAAACACCGGTGTATACGAAAATATTGTTAATGAGCTTGTACATACCATAGTTACGTCATGAGATCATGTGTTGTTAATACAGCTCTTTCGATTACTGCTGGCCCTTTAAGTGCGAATCTGCAGACTCGTTAATATCATTTGATATCACCAATATATAGAATTTCGACACGTCAACACCGACATAACTTCAAGGCTCAGTGATCAGTCGTTGTTATTCGTTTGCTGACCCCATATATGACATGCCCAGCTGAGTTAAAGGTTGTTAATAGACAAGGTGACAGGTACTACAGATTCTCTCATACATGGGTGTAATACAGGTCATAAGACACAGTATAAATTGCCGCTTCAATACGAAATGACACCAGTGTTGTTAAAAACTTCGATTGAGCGATCAAGATTGTAGAAGATTTTTATTAGCATAGCAATTATATAATAATAATAATAATAATAATAATAATAATAATAAAATAAGATTATTTATCAACACAAAGCTAACATATTTAGTTCGTATTATTCGAAATAGTGCAAGTCACAAAGAAGAGCTCGAGTGTCGACGCTTAATAGTGTGAATCATCTCTCGGCATATAAAATAGCCGCTAACCTTTTTGCGCAAGAGTCTCGTGCTGCATTAATGGAAGAGCAAGCATTGTTCAACAATAATGATGACTTTGACTTCAGCTCGGCTAGAATTTAGCCCTGAATGCTTCAGAGTGGAAAGTTTAATGCACAGAATGAGCTGTTCTTTCCTTCTGAGGTTGGATTTTACAGTAGATTAATCTGCGTGATAGTTTAGGCTAAAGACCCAGATAAAATGCATTTTTCTTAGTTGATATTTAGAATTGTTACTACGGAATTCTAATGTTCTACTATTGCTTTTGACAGGCTGCGTGTGAATAAAACTCACTGGAAACTGCAGCAATTCTTACAACATTTTGAAAATGAAGGCTGTTACGGACAGTTTTCTGAAAGCGCAATTTCAAGATTAGTTTCATAGACTACAGCAAAGCTCATTTCCACGATAGTTGACAACTTCTCACCTGGTCAGCAAAATTTTCTTCGGCTGCCAGAGCAGAAATAAACACAGCTCCGCAGAGATCGACCGCGAGCTGTTATATCATTAGAATGCCGTGATTTCAGCATGTCACTCCAAACCTTACCCCAGCAATTGAAGATTGTTGTTTACGCTACCTGGAGTATTTCATTCAACTGAACATAGTATTAATTCTCCCGTGAAATACAGTCAGTTCGAATATATTTGTAGCAACAGCCCGGCTACTTTGAATGGAAATTGCTCTGCCAAACATACAAAGTGCGATGCTTGATGGCGCTCAATATCTTGTTCATGCCAGCTCGCTCTGGCTCACCAGGCTTTATGAGCACAGGCCCCCTCGAGAATGGGCCAGAATCATCCACTAAAGAAGGCAAACTCATTGATGTCAAGACACAGTAGAAAAATCTGGGAGTGATCAGCCACATAAGGTCTGCATAACATGAGAAGTCCTCGATACAATAGTATTATTTCTCTTCCTTCTTCCTTCTCTCCTTCTTCTTCTCTCTTCTTCTTCTTCTTCTTCTCTTCTCTTCTTCTGTGATTATTACAGCAGAATTTCATACCTGTATTAAAGTAAACATAAATAGTACTCAACCTTTAATAACATTAACCACTTGCAATCGACATTGAAATGACATAACAACAGTTTCTATGAGCAAAATAAATGTAATTAATCATTAAAGCTTCGTTAAAATCATGTGAAGTAACGTCAGTCGTCGTTTAGAACTTTTGAACAGATGTATACCATTTACAGTGTTATGATTATACCAGTGATGGAAAAGTGTTATGTAAGCTGAAATACAAAATGAGCAAGACAAATTTCTTTTAAGCCATACATTATGCTGACATTATGGCCCGGCTTTCGTTTTTTAGCTCACACAGCAGCTTCACACCGAATGAAACAAACATTTCAGCTTAGGCGCTTTTCGAGTATTAAATTGTTTGATTACTTTCATATTCATGAAATAAATGATCATTATAGTTCAAATGCCTGACATGAATATTTACTGCAGTATTTACCGCAAATGGCATAGTATTAAGTTTCACTTTAACACTACATACGAATTCTTTTTGAAACATTTTCTTTGCACTGGGCCAGTGCACTTTTCAGATACTGATGTGATGTTTCTAAAATGGTTTATTTTCTCTGTAAATATCAGTATGAGGCTCAGGTGAGGTTGAGTGGACACAGCGATGAAAGATTCAATCTTTGTGAAAAAGAAAATGGGGTTTACGTGAAGTTTTAGCAGGTCAAGGAACAGCTGTTTTCATTTCATTGGCAAGTTTTTTGCCACATATACCTTACTGTAGTCATGTGAAAGATTCATTCTGATCATTTTCTCTTCTCTGGCTTTCCTGTTCTCTCTCTTCTTCTTCATTCACAATTACAAAGCTAATAATCGATATTTACACGGCAGCAGGGCCGCGTAGTAAAAGCCGTATTTCCAGTGGTTCGGGCACCAGCACAGCTCAACATACACAGACAGAGCAGACAGCAGCTTATTTTCTCCCATTTGCCAGACTCTCTGTGATGCACTCCCAGACAGCCAGAACGACGACACCGAACTTCAGAGGAGGCAGTGCATTCATGTTTGATAGGATGCCTCGTTACGAGGTGTTCAGATGGTTAGAGCCAATGACAGTTAAAGATTATTTACACTAAATATACTCTGTTCTGATCAACATTACATATTTGTGTTTCTGTAAGTCGTATTTTGAAATAATCAAAATATTTGCACTCTGAGCTTCAAAATGATTTTTTGTTAAAAATGATTTTAAGTACTAGTTTGCGAGTCAAGTGATACCTAAGTAGTGTTTATTTTAATGGGTCTCTGTTAACATGTTACGCAAGCCTGTTATATACACCAAGACTGTAGCACCAAACTCATATAAAATATGCTCAAGTTAATTAATGCCACTATTTACATATTTTGTTGTCAAGCGTTTTAGTGTCACAGAGGCGGATTGCTCAGTGGAGAACCTTCTATTCCTGATTCTGTGCTACCTTGCTGAAGCTCAGGAGGCCGCACGAAGATAAAGCAACACCAGCGAGGGAGCAGCCAGATGCGAGGGTTCAGAGTGCCTGGCCAGCTTTCCTAAATACCTGAATACTGTTTTAGAGAGCACAGCTCAGCGCAGGAGTGGCCCTTTTCCACATCATCCACGTTTGAGTGTGTTCAGCCCAGACAGTTAAGACTGCATTATACAGTTGCGCCAATCTTCCCGCTGTGGCAGATTGTCAAATCAGACGACAGTGTGGCAGTAAATAGCTGCAAACTTTTGAGCTGGATGTCGCATGTGCAGAGACATGCAGAGGGAGAAGAGTAGGGCAGCAAACAATTACAGGAGCTCAGTGCTCGAGCCAGGCAGGTGCTGAATGAGAACCAGCTTCAGGCTGTCTGTTGCCTCAAAACTGAACATGAGCTGGTGATCCACTGACAAGATACAAGCACAGATACGAGTTAATTTGAATGAGGCGTTTGGAAGATAGTGTTAAAGCGAGCTTAAATTCACATACAGATCCTTCACATGTCTCTGAAATTCAAAGGCAGGATCGTAGTGCAGTCTCATCATTGCAGTAAGCAGTAAGTCCATTGAAGGCCTTGTAATGTTCTCAGATAAAAGCGAAACCAGTTTTAAATGACTTTCATGGCCACAGATTACAGGTCGCTACATGCCTGTAATACCAATTTCACTTTAAAGCTGGGATGGGAATGATTTATTACTTTACAGGTGTTATTTCCACACAGTTTTCACGGGATCTGTTGGAGATCAGTGTAAAGATGAGGTTGTTCAGCATAGTCACAGCACATCATTCCAGCAGATCTGAAGTGCAAGAGTGGGGAGAGGAGTGGGTTGCTGAATAAAATCATTCGTGCCACCTATCAGTTGTTAGCTACCACAGTGTGGGATGTTGTTTGTAGTCATGATACTCTTTCTTCGCACTTCACACTGCGAATTAAGTCACTGAAGAGCAATCGGTTTCAGCTTTCAGACCAATTTCTTAATACCTGGATCTTCCTTTCTCAGTGTGTAGTTTGACCTGCTTATACACCGTCTTCGTCCCCTTACTATCTATTTAGCCCGGCAGAAGCTGTCTTAAAAGCTTGTAAACCATGGTTTGTCATTGCCGCATAAAAGCAAATAGGTTCCCGAATGCACATGTTCGCACCGATATAGATTTGAGTAGTCTTCTGTAGCTCATCCAGATTGCCGACAGCAAGCCAAATACTCAGCCCAGTTTTTTGATTGCAGGCCGTTACAATATGAACTAAATATTGATCAGAGAAAGCCTGCAGCGCGCTGTATTTAGTGACATGCATCTCATTGCGGTGTAACAGCGATCCAATACAGCTGCGCCTGGTGGGGACATGTATGTTACCTGTGAAGCATTTCCATCCCAAAATACACGCCAAACACTCACCACCATTGCCGGTTGCAAAACATTGTGGTCAGCCCAGTAACGCGCGGAGATTTTTCGTCATGCGTTTCGTCAAATACCAGCAGTTCGATCCTCGGTAAAACTAATGTTTAGAAAATATACGTGGTCACCGGAAAGAAAGTCGCGGAGGCAGCCATGTAAAATATTTCAACGTCCCAGCAGCCGATTGCGTCATTTGTCATCTGGTTAAATTATATATTAAATATAAATGTGAATGGCGCAAACAGTTGTTATCAATTATAGTCGCGTCATACCAGCAATTTTACTGTTTTCAAAAAACTAATGATTGGTCAGCATCGTTGAAATTTGCAGCGATCTAAAGCTACCTGTGCAAACTGAAAAGTACAGCAACAGATTAAATATCACCAAGTCATGACACTTCTTCAATTTTACTCAATGGTAATTAAAAGACTGGTCGTTTTCCTTACTTCGACCTGAAAAGAATGAAAATACCACACGCTTCACGTTTCCAAGTTAGCAGACCTTTAACCTTGATTTTTCTGCCGAGTGTTTCATCACCAGCAGCGTGTCTTCAGTCTACAATCTTCGAACAGATCATTTAAGAGATCTACCTCGCTCATCTTTTAATTGCGCGTTAAGATTCTCAGTCGAGAAACCCCGCATACACCCCGTCTTCCAGCATTTGTCTGGGGACTGAAAACTCGCATTATTCAAGAACAGATCACCGACCGGGCTTTCTGCAGCATCGAAAGCACACATTTGTTCACCCAGCCACCCGGTTTCAGTCGCTTTGATGTAGTACACCATCACTAAATTTTTAGCTGACCAGATTTACCGGATTTGAATAGCCGCTCACAAAATGCGCTTTTTCACGATTTTCTATAAAAGACGCCAGATGTTTGCCGCATTCCCACCTTTTATCATTCGCATATGCTGCGTGTTTAATACGCATGTCATGAGCATCTTTCATTTACTTGCACTGCAGTTTTCCATTTGATCAGGTTACCATTGTAGCCAATACTTTTAAAACTCGAAAACAGCCACTGAATGGGACTGTTGGTCACATTATTGATGTAATTTGTTGAGAAGAGTTGTATTAGTTATTATCAGTTTTGTCAAAGTTTAGCAATCTCCACAACATTTGCATTAGCGTTACTTACGATTTAATAAATTGCGTTATAAGTTTGGCGATATTACCGAAGATACACCGTGTGTCATTACGTAAACAGATTTCGTTGTCACGACTCGTTAAGTGTGATTTTCTCGCAATATGGCATAAGGCTGTTAATTAAAGTGTGGGATTACATTCTGTTTTTTGTTATCTAAGACAAGCCATTTCGTTGACTTAACGTTCTGAAAATATAAATTGCTTCTCCATCGCAGACAAGTAATATACTTGGCACATTTATAGACTTGATAAGTTAGCAGTCACTGCAGAGCATCATACAGATTTGCCTTTAAACAGCAAGTACAGCACTTACTCGAATTGTGCTGCATTTAGTTTACTATTTTAAAAGAAATGTTATATTTGTTGTATATTATACAATAATTTTTTTACTACTATCTGGAGTGTCTTCTTTATATCTCAATATTTTAAATACATGTTTCAGCATACAGACTGTTGTATTACACAGGCAAGTCATACAGCTGACAGATTCAGTTTAATTGACAGCATGAAAACTCATCAGGTCCTCTCACTCCGCATCTTGCATCGTTTTTTTGGGGTGAATCAGATGCTGCTGATACCCGGCAATACCTATTTAGGATGCCAGCAATTATAAAAGAGAGATTTGAGCATTCTTTCTGCACCAGAAAGCAGTCACAGGATGCCTACTTGTTGGCAGAGATTCACACAGACAGTATTCATCACAGTTCGTACACATCAAGGCCACCATGACAGGGTTTTCGTCTGGTTGCAAGTGAAAGAATCATTACATAGCATTCACTAAAAATTGGCTGAGTTTTGGGATCGTTATTAGCTTATATTTCAGATGGGAAATAGAACAAGCACTTATTCATTGCCTTTTGCATGGTATACGAATTATCATACCTGACAGATAGTACTACGATAAACACACACTGTTTCCATTTTCAAGCTTGAAAGCTGCTTATCAATGCTTATTGGGGTCGAAACACTGTTGACTGAATGTAAAATATGAAAGAACATGACTAGTGTAAGAAAATATTATTACATCGAAATATCAACATATTTTGTTTATAATATTGCATGTGTTGAAAACGAGGCTCATGGCAGTTGTTTTGTTAGAATAGCAGATAGTATATTGTCACACTTTGACCATGATACCTGTGTTCTTATGACACAAGTTTTGTACAGCGTGCCTATTAACACAGACCATTTCTTATATCGTTAGCGTCAGCCTGATACATCACATTAAGACACGTAATACACTGAGTTTCAGCTTTAAGTCAATGTACTAGTTAAATGCCAAGTTTCTTATATTTTCCCGTTTTTTACTTCTTCACCTTTATATTCTTTCAGGCATCTTTATTACAAGTTTAATCACTTCTTTGTTTTTCATACGATCATCTTGTAGAAACAGTTTTCTTTGTATTTATATAATGTTTCAAATCTGTTTCATTCATGGCTTACATTACTTCGACAAATTGCGATTTTTGCTTCAACAGAACATAACCAGTTATTGCATTACTCAACAATTATACACCGCAAAATTAAGAACTGAACTCATTCTGCACACTGTTAGTTTCATCATTTATTAATTTCGCCATTTTAATGCTGTTTCCATATTTGGTAACAAGTGATAACATTGTGATTCAAGCTGCTCTGGTGCGGACAAGGACACATACTTCACTATCAAATATTTATTCAGTGCAACATTCCAGTATCAAACCAAAATCCTGAAAACTCGAAGCATCTGGCAATATCGCAAGAACAATTACTCCTAAATGTTCGTTAATTACAATATTATACATATTGCAACATTATAATATAGCACATACTTCGCACTGTTAATGCACTAACCATATCAACATCAAAAAGATCTTTAATCTGGCTTGAAAGGAAATTTTATTACCTTCGTTCCAATATATCTTCATTTCGCTATATCACTTCGCAATACTTACTTCTTCTCTGTCGGTTACAGACGCACGTATTGGCTGCCGTGAGTTGAATGATGCTTGCTCGCAGAAATTGCAATACGCTTTCATCACAGCGTTTCAGCAGCGCATTTCAAAAGACCATCTTTTACCGTGGGCGGTGACATGAAGAAAATGACACTGAAATCGTTTTCTTTCTCGTAGTTTCACATTCAGCCCAGCTGTCATCCTACTGCTTCTTGCATATTCGACAGCCACTGGTTTCACCTGGGGGTCGCTCATTTGCGCAAATCAGCTAATCATGCACTGTCAGGAAACAGGGCTTTCCGGTTACGAAAACATAAATAAATACCGTATCGGCCCAGCCTGGACACACGGAGCAACACAATAGCAGAGCATTCTTCGCCGCAGGAAACCAGCCTTCATCAAAGTAAATACATGCTGAAGCTGATTGCTAAAGATACTGGAGGCCAACACGCCTGAAGCAGCAGAACACCGTGTTCTTCCGTGCCTGATTCGCTTGACCATCTCGCTCACCTGCGCTTTCGTTATGCGCTCACCGCAGCGTCGACTCCAATAACAGACGCATGGCTCAAGACCGATACAAGGGCTCGTCGTCATGCGCTTAGATCAATGACATGCGTGATCAGCATAAATATTCGTATTACGATGCAAAAAAGTTGCTGCAAATAACGCCCATTTACCGTATGCATTATACGATGCAGCAATATTCTGAATACGCAGCTCTTTGGAATCAAATCGTTAACCGGCCTATCATGAGCTTGCCAGCAGCACAAGTGTTTAAGTCACTGAGCCGAGAGTTGTTCGCGGTAACTATAAGAACTCACTGAATGATATGTGCATAAATGTAACAGACATTGTAACAACATTCTTTGCTAATGAAATACAAATGCGCAATAATAATAGCACTTTTTGAAATCTTATATTAATAAACATCAGGGCGCAATACTTCAAAGAACACAGAGTTAGCCTACATATACTGATGTGATTTCAGTTTTCTCTTCTGTGCTGTTAGCGCGACAGACTTAAAGTTGTAAAGATTCACAAAGTTTATATGAAAGTAAAACTACTTTGTTTGTAAATAAATGACACAATTAGAAATCAGCTGCCGAGTTGTATTTACAACATCAGCCTGAGAATAGCTCAACACAACACAGAGTACCAGCGCATTTGCTGAGAAGTGATTTCAAAATTATTTGTTGGCAAGACAGAGACGTAAAAGTGGGAAAGGTCTCTAATCTCTCTGCAAGATGACTGGCTAATTACAACCTTAAGTGTTATGCCTTCATTAAAGAATTCGTTACTTTCATTATATTCAAACGTGAGCTTTGACAGTCAGTGGTGCGTTGCGAATGCTGACATTTCTCCGATAACAAATGAAGACATGGTGCCAGCAAAAGACGCGCAAGCGGGCAATAACATTTCGCCAATCGCTTGAGTACCGGTTATCACAACACTGGACAAAGCTGGTTGCATACTCCCCTCCTCTTTAATGAGCAGATGGGACGGTCTATTTGGAGCTGCAGGGTTACAACAGAAAAACAATACCGTACAGCATGCAAATACGTAAGCTCAAACGCACCACATAAAACACAGGCTGTATTACATCAAATAAAATCATGTTCTTTTCAGCATAGCAGCGGTGCATTTTCCTGCCTACATAGCCCCTGTGTCCTGGCCTCATTACCTCTAAACTCCACTATCTCTTCACTACGGATCAAATTGTTCACTTACTTCATACAGAGCCTCATTACAAAATGCAGTTGAGTTAGTGCTTTGCCAGCACACTGTGATTAATTGCACTAAAATAATGTTTTTGGTGTACATATAGTGTTATCATTTGGCGAATAACAGTAAACACATGCATGTTTATATTAATAAATATGTCATTTATATTCAAATGTATGCATATTAGCAAAATATAAAATATACATTTCTAAACACATAAATACATATTACACATATATATTATACAATTTCAGTCCTACTTAATTTGTATTTAGTTGTATTTGGTAACAGCAGCAGTTTCGTCATTTATAGCTCACGCAACAGCAACTTTATGAATAATCACTCATAATATACGATCTCGCTTCTCATAAAGAAACACAGGTGAGTTGGGAAGCTGGAGGTTCTCTGGATGTGTGTTGTAACTGCTACAGCAAACATTTCACAGAATGAGCTATGAAGTCACGATATATAATAAGGGGACACTGCTGTATATGATAAAGATACTATAGCCTGCGAGTTAGATTACACCACTATTTATTGGTAGCAAGAACTGACTTTGTAATAAAAGCGTGAACAATATATACATATATATATATATATACATATATACATATATATATATATATATTTTTTTTTTTTTTTAAGTTACTGAATAACACTGTTAGTGTTTGTTACTGATCGAATATGAATGAATAGTTTATTTTCTGTTATACAGATATTATTAAAAGTTAACATACTCATAAAATATTCAAATTACATACTAGTCATTTAGACTTGACCGAGACAACAAAAGAAGACATTTCAGTCAGTTTGAAGTAATTATTGATTCTGTTGTCATGTTGGATGGAGAGGCCTGGATACAGACATTATTTGTCAGACAGTTTGCATTACCTGAGGGCTCTTCACGCTCACTGAGCCTGTAGACACACACACACAGCCCACAGAGCAGTGTAGTGGGCGCGTGATACAATTGTTGTTGGTAAAAGACCAGGCGACAGCTCTGCAAAGGTCATTTGTTTTAGGAGTTTCATTCCTTGACTGAGTCTACCATTTTTTTCTATGAAAGAAAATGATACAAAGGGCTGCAGGCTTTTTCATGTTTTTATTTATTTGCCTGAATATCTGTGTTTTTCTTCGTTCATTAGATTTTCGCCATTACGCTTGCGTCTACCTGAGTGTTACAACATATGATCATTCGTGTTCTCATGAGTTTACAAGCAGATAACGATTTTATTCTCTGAAGATTTAGTGCTTTAAGAGCATTCGAAGTCGAATGCTTCTGATATAGGCTTCGGAAAGCAAAGCAGTAACAACTGAGTCTGTGTAACAGAAAGGGATGAGCGGGTAGCAGATGCGATTAGATAAATTGTCGTCACAAAGTTCAACATTGACGAAAGTAATTACAGATCGCACTGACGCCACCTCAAAAAAATGCATGTTCATCTAGGAGTTCAGAGGTTTGTTTCATTACTCAACCAGCAGCATATTAAAACACACTTACATCTCCAGCGAATACTTGGTTGGTACAGTTAGTTTGAAATTTCAAGAAATAAAATGTTACTCAAACATATTGACAGGTAACATTCTGTATCAGGGAATACTTATTCGCCAGTTAATCATTTAACAATAGTTTGCTGAGGCGTAGTGCAAACGGCATTCGAGTAGATTAAGATGGTATGCTTAATTACTACTAATAAATGCCATTCTGGTATCGCATACATCACCAGTTGTTATGAGCCTGCACGTAAGTGTTACTCAGCCGACACTATTTACCGATTTCGATCGAAGTACTGACACATAAATATTTAACACAGCCATAATTTTCTCAGACAACATTGCATAGCCCGAGAGAACATTTTAATAAACATAATATATTTGTAATATGTAATGGCTCACTCTGAAAGTTGTGGTGGTAGCCTCTGCCGTTATTTCAAGTTGGTTTACATTTGGAGCAGGAATAGATCTGCTGTGTAAATTCCAAATTAACATAAAGACAAAGCATTATGTCACTGTTCACGCTATAGTAATCACAACCAAAGCAGCTGTCCAGTGTTGCTTAGAGAGAATTGATGAGTGATGTACATACTTAATGTGTCTCAAGTTGATATGTGAAATAAGATGGTGATAGCAGTGAGTGTCAGGTGAATGTTGTGATTGTGCAAATTATTTGTTAATTAGTGTCACCATAGTTGTGCAGGGAATTGATGAGGCCTCGCTCAGACTTGTCACTGCAAGCCTGCCGCACCGTATTAAATTGAATCTGTTCACACAAACACAAAAGATTGGTTAGTAGAATGACTAAACAACTGTTTAATCCATTACCCCTGTTAAGTTTACTGGTAGCTAACAGAGATTCAGGAAAGAAAAAACCTCTTTAAAATCAATTTTTTCCATCAAAGCAAGATTAAATGCAAATGAACATTTTGCTCATTCTTTGTCTCTTGGGAAATATAATTGATAAAAGTTGTGTTTGACAAACGCCATTCAGGCTTGCTATAATGTTATACGACGCCATCAAAGTTCGAGATGTATAAATTAAACTTTTCATAACCCACTTAACAGTTTCACTTGACTAAATTTTTAAAAACTCATTTTGCAATCTCATTACTTTAGCAACAACTTGTTATTGTAGTATTTAATGTGCTAATGTTTTCTAACACTTTTATTTGATAACACAATACATAATACACTATTAGAAATTATTTGTCACTCTAAACCTTACCTTAATAGTCTATTTCAGAAGCTGGTGCACATGTAGTATAGTAGAAACGTGATCATCAAAATAGTAACCCTGAGTTTTGAGGTGCCGATAGAAGATTGCAAGAATTTCAGAATTAAGAAACAAGCACTTTCAGTTCACATCTCACACTATATGACTCTTCAGCTGCCTGAAAGTCTAATTTTCTTTCATTATGATGAACATGGGCTTAGACACGCATGCTATAAATAAATATAATCGGAAAATTCGCTGAGAAATGATAGAGCAGCTTCGATCAATAATATTTTCTTGTGTTGGCGTGAGCTGCTGCTTGCTTTCATCTCGCAGCCAGAAGCCACCGACAGTGAATTATGTCTTCTCGAAAAGCCGCCGCCAGCAGATTACGAAAGGTTCACCACAGGCTTGCCGCGACAACGGAGGCGTCAGTTACCAAGCCGTGAGGCTGCTATCAGCATAATTACGCGCCATGCTTTCCTGACTTCACCAACACAACGCCGGCAATGTATTGCGTGTATGGTGTTCCTCTCGAGCGCTGCAGCATCACCACCAATAGCTCATTGTCAGCTGGCGCGGCATCGCTCGCGTCAATATTGTGCTCGCGGTGCGTACCTCGAGGTGCAAGAAACACACCGTGTCATATGGAGCCACATTTTGAAAATGCGCTGGTGTTGAAAATATCTCCGATTACGTCAGAGTCTTTCAACTCGATTTCAAACACTTCACGACATGAGGCATGAAGCCCGTGCGTTCGCCATTGTTTAACATGTGCTGCTGAATTTACTTAATTGATAATCAGTTGGTCAACATACCGACATATTCAGGGGCTTGCCGTACGCCGCAGCAGCCGGTTTATAATGCATCTTCGCACCACACGCAAAGCTTTCTAAAAACGCTGCAGACTTCGCCGCTAGACGCCAAACTTTCGTCTCCGAAACATACAAATTGTCTAGATCTTCACAGCACCTCCATCCAGATTAATGAGCAGTAGTAGGTAATTAATACTTCTTTCATACCTAGTGTTTCACTTGCATAGACAACAAACAGAACTTCGCAAGTGCATTACCTTCTTGATGCAAGATATTTTGACGCCTGCCTGCTATCATTATCAATAAAGCAAATGATTCACTTTTGGCAAAGAAAGGTAAGCCGGGGAAATTTGATTAGTTCGACATAAAGCCTGACTAGTCATTCGCATTGTTTTAGCATATTTTTAGTTGATTAAGTACAGTAGAGAACTATCTAAATAATAATAATATCTAATCGCTTACAATACGAGATTGCAATTGTAAGATAGAGCCATGGCAATTATTGCATTTACCTGCCAGAAATATGGTGTGACAAAATATATATAGCATAGTTATGTGTGTGTATATATATATATATATATATATATACATATATATATATATATATATATATATATATATTATGCTATATATTTTTTATTATTTTATTATTTTTTGCTGTAGTGTATTAAGAAAGTTAGTTTAAACATTCATTTCCCAAATATTGTAATGTCTATATATTTTTTCGACAACAGTTGTACTATTACAGACTATCTCTCCAAACAGTTCAGAAAGAATTAACAGAACACTAAGGTACTATGATACACAGTTATAATTATGAGACAGTACATAAACATACATTAGTCACAGTTCATTATATTTCAGTTAATTATATAGCCATGAAATAACAGACAGTGTGACAATATTCGATGTGTTTTAAAAGATTATGCCACTTAATATTCATACTTGTATTCAGCGCTAAGTTACTACAGCTTAACATCACAGTTGTAATGTAACATAAAATATATATTTTGCGCCTGACGCTGCTCTTGTTTCGTAGCAGTGACGCTTTAAAAGACCATCTTCCGATTTCAGCACTAACACCCGACCCTGAAACTCCTGGTATTCCTGATAAGCGCAATATTTGCAGCAGACTTTTTAAAGCCAATGGTCTCGCGTGACGTGCCTGAGGTTGGGGATCAGACCCAGAAGAAATGTGACATCTCTAAGATGCTTCAAGAACCTTAAAGCTGCTGAAAATCATGCACTAAGTGCAAAAGTTGCGACACAAATGATACTCTAATTTACTTAATAGAGCCACTGATAAAAAAATTGTTTATGACATTACTATTTGAAAATCCTGGCTTTCATCCTCACTAGTGCCTGTGCCTTTAAAAAAGTACTGCAGCTTTCAAATAGGGGTCTTCAGCAGCATTCACAGTATTGAAAACTAATATGGTCCCACTTAGTATCAGCCTTTACAACTAAATATCATTTGACTTGATGCTCAATATAGCAGCAAGGTTATTTAATATCGTTACAAAATATTTGTTGTCTACCATTTATTTCTAACAGATACACCGATTCTCGCATTAGAGTCTTCTACGGTTTTCAAATATGAAGCTCCCCTGAATGTATGCCATTTCGTGGATTTATGGACATTGTAATATTTCATATTTTCTAAAATGCATAATGTTTTTGCTGGTTGAACACTGTTGTTCTTCTCAGAGCGGACAAAGCATTGCAGGTCATTTGATACGATATATTGATCTTCATTGATAGATTCATTGATTGACTTGAAAGGGCACAGAATTAAATTCACTGACCACCTTCTCTCATTATGTTAAGAAGAACTCAATGTCCTTTGTTTTGAACATGTAGGGCGATTGTTAGTTATTTTGGGTTATTGTTATTTTGTTTTATTGACATAAAATTTTTATGCTTTTTGCTTTCATTTAAATTTTAGTTGTGTTTAGTTCGTAAATGATTTTTTCATTATTCATTTATTTCATCTTCTTCCTTCTTCTCTGGTTCATATATATATATAGATATATATTTTTGGATTTAGTTTAACGTTACAGACTTACTTCGATGTTTATATTAATTGCCAGACTAAATTTAGTTTGTGCTCAGGCAATATTATTCAAAAGCCTACAGTCAGGCACTTCGTTGAATCGTTGTTCAGTTGCACGACAACCAGAAATAATGATACACAGTCCTGCGAATGGAATTTACGCTTAGCAAAGAATAAAATGGAGAATTTTATCGTGCATATCTATCTGTTGTTGAGCAAGCAATGAAATAAACAGCATGTATTATGCTATACATGTTATTCAAAAATGTGTGAGCAAATGTTACTTGAATTAACTTTACAAACTTTCACGACACACTGTGGCTATAAATATTCATATCAGCATTGTGGAAAATTCAGATGTGTAAAAATTATTGGTAAAGTACAGCATTATTAAAGATGAAGATGAGAAGTTTACATGGCTGAAATAGCATGCTGACATTTTACTTCGTTAACTTTGAAATATTAGTCAGACAATCATGTACGCAGGTCAGAAAAGTAGAGACTTCATTTGGCATCATTGCCACAAATCTTCATTAATGTCTATTCATTTCAGCAACAGTTCAGTGGAATTGCTTCAGTCAGTTTTCAGCTGTTTCACCTTCCCGAAAAATATCGTGAAAATCACGGTGAATGACAGATGGGTTTATGTGATTTCGTTATCGCAGTAACTACACCGATCAAAAACATGCACGATGTTATCCATCATTATTGAACAGAAAACGAAAAAAGCCATTTAAATTATAATACACAAAGACGACCAGAAATTATCTGCATGTAAACAGCTCATCGTCTTCAGTTGTCTAAGAGCGCCAGTTTGTTTATGTTGTCGCTGAAATCGCTTTCACCGCGCAACAACACCCTACTCGGTATTGCCATTAATCTCGATATGTTGATGACTTTGGTTGCCGGCCTTTTAAAGTATAGTTGTTTTTATCATGTATTAAAAGCAGCAAGTGACCGCGCATTTCAAAATTTTCTATGCCATCAAAACATGACAGCTTCCTTTTTTTTAGACTGATGAATATACATCAGTTATCATAAAATGCCATTATAGCATTGTTCAAAATTCATGTGGTTCACAAACACATTAAATTGTCAGTAGTATTGTTTTCTAAAACAACAAATATGGTATAGCGGAAGGATATAGGTTATAGATATTATTAAATGCAATAATTAATACTTCATTCTGTTCATAACAACAAAGTTAAAGCAGTGGTAAATAGAATAAATTCATTAAATAAAATATGAGCAAACTCATTACCAAGTGAAAAAGAGTTTAAAATAAAACATTGTAGCCAGTACAGTTATTTCATTTCTTATTCATTGACATGTGTTCACAATATATTTACTGACCATAATACCAGCCATCGTTACCATTAGTTCTTCCGACTCACAGAGCGCCAGTAGAGTATAGTAGATCAACACTACCAAAGTCAGTAGAAATTGTTGGAGAGATCATTTACACAAAGAATTAACAGACAATAAGAAGACGTCTTTACATCAAAAGTTATTTGACAGGTGCAAAAGCCATTATTATCAACAGAATGTTCATGCTATACTTCATCAAAACAGTGTTACTACAATAAATAGTTCATTGGGCTTATTACCGCGCGATTACAATGTTTATACCGTCACTATTAATGCTTGGAATCTTATTGATGCGCAAAGTAGAATTGTATTACGACACTTTATTTACTGAATGATCGAGATTAATGAAACTAAAACTTCTTAACTTTTATCTGGTTGTTAATAACGTTATATATACGTTACAGAGCTTAAAGTATTTTTATCAGAAATATTATGCGTTCCTATATTAGTCATTTCCTAATGGTTATGCTTTGAATTAGCTACAATACTCTATTTGTTACTGAGGTACCTGCTTTGGCATTTTAGCTGAGATAAGACAGAGTCTTTCATCACTTCCAGAGTTTTATTATAAAACACGTAGTTGAAAAGCAATGAACATGACAGAGTTTTGTCAAGGGCAAAGAAGGCTGCTTGTCATACTGTGTCACGAAGAGAAGATGCTCAGGCAAGACATACATCGTGATTCTCGCATCTAATGATGGAGATGGTAAAGTCGACATTATGTCAGCACTGACAAAATTCAAGTCAAAGTTAATAGATCGCGTTTATAGCTATAGTGATTGAGGAAAGAAGATCGCTGCTTCATGCCGAGTTATGTTGACGCTTTCAGCGACAGACATGACGAGTGACCGCCGAATGATGATATAAAGACAAAGTGCTCATTGTTGAAAAGTGCGTTTTTATAGTAGACTTGTAAAAAGTATTAGGCTGAAGAGTGAGATAAGATCAAACACGACTACTTCCCAAGTGAAAATTATCATTTCTTCGTAGAAAGGGACATTCATAACGTTAGTTTTCGGAGAGCTTCATAGTTGCCTTGAAGAATGAGCAATATAGCAAGCCTATAATATAGACAATATGTTGTCACTATTTGCGGTAAAACATTTCTTTTCTCGGTAGCTTGGGAAAAAGAATACATACTTGAGTTATTTGCTAACATTAGCTGTGTAATTACGCATGTAATCATTTGAATTGCATGCGTTTAAAAAGTAAGTATTCGTCTCATTCGCCTCTGCAAAATAATGAATGTATAAATGCATATTTATCACTTGTAAGGCTATCGATCTCGAATTGACGTACCGTTTTACATTGCGCCCTGACCTCAACGCCAGCCATTTTTGAATGTAAAATGAATAAAGTTCGCTTCGCATGGTAATCGCAGAATTTCTCCAAGCTTTGCACGGTTATGACATTTCTTGATTTATATGTTATCTTCTAAAAGTTAATAAAGTTTGCGGTCAAAGAGCAATATAATGAAAACAATGTCAAACTAGTTATTCTCAGTTTTTGATATTTGTTATTGCTGAAAATGGTAGATCGATACACAGGCCGCAAGAGGTGAGAAAATTTTCACGCCCCGGAGATAAAGAAGAGATCGACTGATTGTCATTTCATAGAAGCTGCTCTCAAATTTCTATTAGCTCACTCGTCTATCGCTATCGTCGGGCCAATGGCAAGCCATTTATTGCTACTCAGCGGGTATCTAACTCTTATTAAGAAAGATTCTCGAGTGAGATAACTGTTTAATATAAGAAAATTACTTTAGAATAACTACACATATTGATTTGCAGTTACTTGATGGCGAAGGTTTGCTAATCAGGCTAGGTAGACAGCCGCAAAGAAACCGATTGTGTCAAACAAAGCTCACTTAAAAAAAGTTGTTTGCAGCTGAAAATAGTAACAGTTTAGGAATTACTTAAAATCAAAAGAATATGACATATAATATGTAAATATATAACAAGTGAAAATGCAGCACACTGCGCTGGTAGTACTCACAATAATATATGACATAACAATGCATGCCATAATAATAAACGCTATATATTAGTAATAGGTTAATAATGATGATAAAAATTCATTATGTTATGGAGTAAATGCGTCATAGTCATGATAATTCTGACTAAAATATAATTCAAATACCGACTTTTTAGTTGACTGACTAAAAATACGACTAAATCATTTGACAAAAGCTGACACAAGTCTGACTAAAAACAAAAATTGTGCATTTCAAAACAACACAATGCCATTAACCAAAGTTTAATCAACATTAAATAAGAAAACGCGCAACAAAAATTTGTAATCTTGATCATATAAATTGGTCATTTTCCCAAAACACTGGAGTAAATTCTTAACTTCAGTTTGTCATATTAAAAATAAAATATGTTATTATTTTATTGTAATGTTTATTATAAACTGAAAATTTGATATTTACTCAAAAACTTCTTAATTTGCTGAATTTAATCATTTTGAGCTTCATAAAGGGTTATTTATTAATTGCTAAAGCACAGAGGTTATTTACACTCAAAGGAGTTAGCTTCAAATAGATTTTCGGTTATTTGACTTCCAGGCTTCACTTAAGACACTTCTTTTTATTTCATTGTCAAAAATATGTTGTTTGTTCATACATATTTTTCCATTACATCAGCATTAACGCAAAGTCGTCATAGTATCCCACCCATGTAAGATTTTGTCATATAAAGAAAAAAAATTATAATGTAATAATGACAAGTGTGAGATAATATTCTTCTGAATTTCGTGATTTACACCAATCCGAAAAGTGTTGTTCACTCTTCCTTTCTATCAGCATATATGTATAAATTTAAAGATCATTCATTTTATGTCAAGAATAGCGAATAACAGTAAAGCCGATTATGCTAGTCTACAGTAGTCTTTGAATATAGTTATAATAAAATAGAAAGTCAGTAAAGGCTGTGGGTCGATTAAATATAACGACACGAGTTAAAAATACACAGCAATTACTGATCACTTCATCATCTCTAGTATGCATACTGACATACTTCTTTACTTATTCATACTAAGACACTACTAAAAGTTGAATGCACTTGAATGAATGTGACTTTTAAGAGATAATATTAAGAGATAATTAAACAAAGCAATATGATTGTGTTTTTCCTTTATCAATTTACTAATAGTTGATGAAATAAGTTCACTTGTTAATAGCATGAATATATACCTTCACTTCAAATGCTTTTGAAGCTTCCTTTACTCGCGAGCTATCAAGCCATCTTTTGCTTAAAATTGCAAACATTTTGAATGTTGTCGCTTGAATGTCATTACTGACGGTGTGTATCAATGGTTTTCTTCAGCAGTACGTTGGCAGTTTTCTGCGGGGTGTTATAATCTTCTCCATACAGTGTACACAGGTTCTAAGAATCAGAAAACAACTGGATATATAAAACTGTTATCAGCATTTTACACCGCGAAGTCATTTTTATTTTCAAAGCTTTTAAAAATACCGTTATTTTATATGATATCGCACCGAAAGATTCTTCGATATGCGCCGCTATGAATTCAAAATAGTGTAAAGTTATTCAGGCAGCAGTTCACACACAGAAGACTGATCGAGAGCCAGCAGCCGTAAATCTCAACAGTGACACCGGTCTACAAAGAGCGTACTGCGTAATACAGCTTACGTACTATCAAGACAGCACCAAGAGCCAAAGTGAAACATTGAAGCGGTTAAAACGCAAGCACGTGGAATTTAAGACATTTTACGTTGATGTAGGTTGCGGCGTTCAGAATTGAAAGATCCATGGCTCCCAATCCATTTATTAAAACTGTAAGCTTTCTCAGTAAATTGCAGTGAAAAGCACAAAAGAGTTTACTGCTCATAAATTATTTTCTTTGAAATCGCAGACATGTGCTCTCAGCCATATGCTGCCTTCGCCAAACACATGCGCATTTGTGTCTCTAAGACAGGTAGGCAGCAGGTTCATCGTTTTCTCACAGTAAACACCGAAACTTGTTTTTCGTTCGTGTGTGTATATATCGCTAGTGTTGCAGGTGATGCTTCAGTAAATTCACAGATTACGCGTTCGTCACTCCTGGACGTCATGACGTGTACAGCCGCATTGGCGCCTGCGTGCCATTAGCATAGACAGGTAGCTGCCAGCCGCGTTCAGAAAAGCAATGATTCTTTGAATAGCAAGAATGTCTTAAATCGACCACACAAAGCTTTTGTGTCAACGGGACAGCCATACTATGAAATAAGATCTTCTTGTTTATACAGTTAGCAAAGATTCAAAATATTTAAATTATTTGCGAGTATTGTTAGAAATAGTGAAGGAAAGATGAAGACAAAGGAAAATGAATAATTAACTGGGGTGGAAATTCCTGCCTTATGTCACTCAATGCAGCCTGACTTACCGATTTTACGGAAAGCGAAGAAAAATGTTTCATCTATTATGAAAGTCGTAACAATATAAACTGCGTTATCTTCATCCACAGAATATAAGATATACGAATATTGTTAAGAAGACATCTGCTGCTTTCCATCATGGCAGCGTAGTTCATCAGATGACGTCTATTTCCGATGGAGCATAAATGGACATTTCATTATCCACGTCGGACACAAGAGTGCATTGCAAACAAGATCATTCTGACCATGAGTTCAGTGCTATAAAATAACGTTAGCAGCATCACTACATCAGTGCAATTACGCTGGTATATGTTGGGTTAGAAATACCGAAAGCTTTGGAATGATGGTGATGATCATACGATGTTTAGTTTATTATACTTATAGTAGAGATGATGGCATGAATAATGGCAGCTTGTATCAGAGGTGTTAGTCAGGTGTGACTATTATCATTTTCTTTCTTTCAGTTTGTGTTCGTTTCGAATGGGGTTCACTCTCTTCATCTTTCTCTCTTTTCCTTCGCTTTCGGTAGTACACGCTGCCGCATGCCGATGTTGTAGCAACACACGCTACAGCTTCGCATATTGTCATGGTAGTTGATCTTATACTGCGCCATCGCCATTTGCCTCATTGTTCAACACAGGTAAATGAAAGCTTCTTTCTCAATATTTCATAGCAACAGTTCACACAAGAATACAGAACTCACGCCAGCTAGTTTAATCACAGGTTCTCGTTAGGCGACACAATACCTTATTATACCATTTCATCTCGTTTCAGAGCCTCGTTAATTTTCGTAGCGAATGTGCCTTCCATAGATAATAAAATTAATGCGTTTATGAGCTGTGTTTTTATTATGTTTAGTTTATTAATTATGTTTGCAGATTTGGTTCTTTGTAGATTGAAATATCTCTTTAATGAATCGAAATATTTAGTGAAATCGCACGCCAGTCACACTGCCAAGCAACTAGCTGCGTTTCTCAACACAGGATACGCACTTCAAAGAACACCTACAGCTTCATCTTCATCTCCCAGAGTTATTACATTGCCTTGGATAAGCACTGCTTACATAGATCATGAAATTCACCTGCTATCACCAGATCACGGTGAACGCCAACAGATCTCCAAACGGCAAAACTCAAATCATTAACTCTGGGGAGTTGAAATATGTTTGTTTTCAAACAAAAAAATGGAGAAATTCTTTAAAATATTTGTCAAACAAATGAATCAAATCTCAAAAGCCCCATATATATATTCATACTGAGAGCACTAAAGTGCTGTCTGTCTCAAATCTGGGTAAATAATGTTTCATTAATAGTTACACTGCATCACGACATAAATTAAATATAAAATCTTTGATGTGTATTATGGTCTTTTAAGTCTTGTCTGTCTTATATTTCAACGTATATTTATATATTTTTCAGTACGCATTTGTATTAAGTTTTTGAGTTCACTTATCGTTAGTAAAACATAAATGTTATAAAAGTTTTCATCTATTCTGATAGAGTTAATTTGCCAGTTACAGTTACACAAAGATTTGCCAGTGCTCATCACCATTAGTTTTGCAGTCGACACCAGTACCACATTTTGCTCTTCTCTCCTCTTCTTTGCTTATCGATGATACCGCATGTGAAATGCTGTTTCATTGCCAGCCAACATTTTCTCCATCATATCATTTATACAGCCCTTCATCGTTTCTTCCGCAATGCTAGATATTCTTTCACGAAACGGGTCAACACAACGAGCTGCCAGAAAGACACAGATACGCTGATTTCTCTGCTCCTTCACAGACAAACATGTGAGACAGTAGTTCAGAGAAACATCTATTTCACTGATTAGAATAATGTTACTTTCAGAAAAGAGAGTTGTTCTCTCTCTTCAGAAAATAAGGAGAAGCTTTTTAGTGTTAATATATTCTGGGTAATGACCCGCAGGATAATGATCTCAAAATTCGAATCAGCCATTATGTTTGCAGCAAGTTGTTAGACATTCGACAACATTCTCATTCCGATGGTCCTTCTGTTTTTTGCAACAGCACCGTATTAGAAAGAAGGCATTCTTCGACATATTCGCCAATATTTATGACGGAGTACCTTCAGCATGTACACGTCACTACATTGTCGGCAAGATAGACATTCACATAGTGAAATGAAAAATAACGGCGGTCGAGCCTTGCATCAGTCTGATTTCACATCTTCACCGTTGTATTCGGTTTGCGAGGGCACAGTCTTGAATTTCCGATGAATACGCATTACCACCGACACTAGTAAAGTCGCAAAGCAAAATAAACATTGCCATTTTCCCGAGTTGTAAGGTTTTTTTAACATACTCTCTTCGTGCTATTTATGTCGCTTGAGACGTTAATATGATATATCGTTACCATTCATCTTCAGCCATCGCTAATACAGAAGAGCCACAAATTACTTCTTTTTTCCAGCCATCACGATTTTAAGACCAGCCGTTTGATGATACTTTGATCGCGTTTAGTTACCCGCTTTTATAATCGGCACTTTGAGGTACTTCGTTAAATTACCGAAAGCAAACTCTTTCATCGGGCTGGAGTTTTGTACCCGCGATTTACTTCGGTAGTTTGCGTGTCATCGCATGCTCCGAACATAACTTGAACGATCTTTCGCGTCTACGCCGTCTTGGTCGACAAAACGCATCACATGCGAATCAATTCTTATCATTTGCCAATAGGAAAGTGGCATCGATCTGAAGATGTGAAATTGTGCACAGTTATCATTAAGAGTCAACTGGGTGTTTACTCTGCCAAAAATAAGAAAGGTAAAGTGTTTACTTATAAAACAAGTAATGAAAATGTTATTGCTATCAGGACTCTGTAGACTAGCAGTGTATGCAGATTGCCTCTGCATTTTTCATGTTTGATATATTCACATATTCAATGCTCTTCCTCTTATGGGAGAGTTTCAAAAATTGTAACCACACAAAAAAGGAGCTGGAAGCTGCAATATTCACATAACTCTTGCTTGAGAACGGAGTTGTTGCACGTCAAGACAGGTGCTAATGAGCACCTGGCTTTTCTGAAAAGTTTCACATACAGAGTTGGCAGATATGAGCTGTAGCCTATACATAAATTGGCATTGCAAATTCAGCTTGGATAAGACACGCATTGCAAGTAAGAACCATGCAGCAGCACACATTCGCGAAAGTACAAATCGTTCGTAAGCAATCAGCTCTATACTCGGGGCCGAAATGGTGATACTGCGCTTTTTCATTGCATCTCGTGTTGTGGCACAGGCACTTTTTTCATGAAACAAAAGATACGCCACTTCTTTCACGAGGTGAATTTTCACGATATCGTCTTATTCCTGGTTATTCAATAAGTTATACCAGTTATTCATCGATATCAGTGTGCTTGATACACCTGCGCGCCGTTAAAAGCACTATATGTCGTGCGATTGACGATTATTCGACTAATTCAGTTGTCTCGGGTATTTCATCGCTAATAATTGTATTACACACTCATGCTTTTTATGTAATAGATCATTAGTAATACTAGATTATTAAATACGTTAAATTTTCCTTATTTGTTATTATTACTGTCGAAAATAGAAGACAAACATAGCCTGCAGTAAAGAAGTGTAGTTTACGGGTTGATTGAGGCCACTTATAAATAATAATTGTTAATTTATCACATTAGCTTATCATTACCTGTTTACATTGTTTGTCTTCTGTGATTAGTGCAGGACCATTGGCCAATTTGCAATTAAATTAGTAATGGTCCTACTTTTTAGTAATCACAGAACAAAGAAAACGACAAATAGTAAACAGGTGTAAATAATGATACTGCTAACAGCTTCTAATTTATTTTATAAGTGCACATAATCAACCTACATGAAATGCACTTTTTATATAGGCTATGCTATTAGCCACCTGTTTTCATTTAGTAGTAATAGCAAAATGGAAATTGGCAGCTTTTGTGAAGTCTAGTGTATAATGAGTCTAATTCTATATAAAATATATGTGTATGCAATTTAATTAGCATTAGAATGCAGGACAGCTAGTTAGTGAATAATCAATCAATCACTTTTATTTATATACACGCTGAGTTTAATAAATACAGATTGTATCAAAGCACTGCATCGGCGAATAGCTAGGTATAGCTAATGAATAACAGAATAGTTAGTGAATAACAGGTATCTGCATTGATTCACCTCGTGGAAAAGTGGCGTAATGGCTTGTTTTTTCATAGAAAAGTGCCTGGTATACAACACAGGATCTGTGGAAAATATTTTGCAATACTCCAAAACTGTACCTATATTATACTTCCCTGCATTTTCCAAGTTTGAATAAACACTATAGAGGCAGTTAATACAGACAATTTAGACATTTTCACGCAAATATTGCTCTTACGGTTCTTCGTGACAATGCATGTGATCGCATCAAAACAGATTTACCATTACAGAATTTGCTAACTAATACAATTTAATGTTTGTATCACATAACCAACTCTATGTATGGCTTTTCCAAAAAAGGCAAGATTGCTCAGTAGCTCACCTGGTACGGCATTACTGAAGCAACTCCATTCATAAGCAAAAGTTATGTAGTGTATTTCCAAATGGCCAGCCTCTTTTTTTTTTTGTATGGATTTTTGTTTTAGAACCGAACTTTCTCTCTATAAAGAGGAAAGAGTATGAGATATATTGGATGTATTGTAAATGCAGAGGCATGCATATATATATTTGAATCTATAGAATCACTAAACAAGCATTAGCATTTTTATTACTTGTTTTATAAGTAAAGCACACTTACTGCTTTCTCTTTTTGTTTTTGGCAGGTAAACTTCATTGGTCTTAATGATACTGTGCACAATTTCATCTTCAGGATGAGTGCACTTTTCCTGTGGCAAGAGTAATAAGACCTGATTCAGCATGTGGTCGACATTAAATTCTAAAGACAGCATGGAGCTTCTGAAAATCATTCATAAAGGTATATTTGGAGCCTCTGATGACACACAATGCAAATAACCACTGAACACAAAAGAGCCTTTCTAGCCCAATGAAAAGAGATTTCTCTCTTCAGTAATTTGTAAGTACTTCAAAAGTCCTTGGGACCCTTAAAAACTAGATGACTAAACCCACTGATCCAAAGTGGCATTAAAAACAGCTGGTGCTAGAAATCGATGATGAAAAAGGCTAAAAGGTCAGAAAAAGAAATAATTTGTAGCTCTTCTGTATTGGCAAGGAAAATAGAAGATGAATAAAGGGTAACCGTATATCATATTCGCAATCATACTGGACATAAATAGCACAGGGAATTATGTTTAAAAACCTTACAGCTCAGGAAAATGGCAATGACTTCTTTTGTTTCTACTGGCTTTACTTCCGAGAGTGTCCAGTGTGGGTAAATGCATATCTCATCAAATTCAAAAAAGGCAATAATTTACAACTAGATACAATGTACACAGTGGGGATGTTGAAATCAGACTGTCTAAAGATAAAAACCACCATTCATTTCTAGCTTCACTATACTTAGATATCTATCTGCCAGTAGCTACAACTACATTAATTGACATGTACATGCAAAATTACTTATAGTTCTGCCCATCATAAATAGTTAGCAGATATTAATCAGAAAGTCTACTAATACTCTAATACGAAGTTCTGTTGCAAATGTAAGAAAGGGACTATCAGAACAAAGTGGTTATCAATGAATCTAACAACACTGCAACATAAATACTGATTCAAGATTTTGGGATCATTATCCTGCAGGTCCCAGCATTACCTCAGGAATTCTATAATTAACACCAAAAACTTCTCCCCATATTTTCTAGAAGGAGGGCAACTCTCTTTTCTAAAACAACATTGACACCATGTCTGTCCAGTGGGAATGCTGGGTATTTTCTCTGAGGCTACTGTCTCTTACTATGGCATATCACCTTGAGAGGGGCAGACATCAGCGCTCTGTCTTCTCTGGCAGTCTGCTTAGTGTTGACCGCTTTCGACGCTACGAAGAACCACGAGGATCTGCACGGCCACGAAGGTGATGGATGAAGGGCACGTAGAATGACATGATGGAGGAGAGATAAATAAAAGCTGTGGGTTGGCGATTCTTACATACGGTATCATCCCTATAGCTAAAAGAGAGAGAGAGAATAAAATATGGTTACACAATTAATTACGGCTACAAAACTAATTAGGTCATTGAGGCACTGGCAATGCCTGTATGGCAATTCCCTAACAATTGCAAATTAGCTCTAGATTAGGGAATTAGATTAGAAGCGCACTGAAATCCTTTATAATAGTAAGGACAATGAGTGAACTCAAAACTTACAAATGTCAGACTGGAAAATATATATAAATACATTGAAATATAAGATAAGATTAAAAAGACTTAAAAGTTATATGCACATCAAGATTTTTATTTGGTTAAAGCTATTGATGCAGTGTAATATTAAATAAAATGTATTTATTACAGGTTTAGGGGTTGTTTAGCCTTAATTGCTACTTCAATTATGAATATACTATATATGGGGCTTTTGAAAGTTTGATTCCGATTGACTGATTAACAGCGTAAAGGAACACTCCATTTTTTGTTTGGAATAGAGATATTTTTTCATCTCAGAGAAAGCATTAAGTTGAGTTTTTGCCATTTTGGAATCTATTCAGCCGCTCAACGCGGTTCGGTGATAGCAGATTGACTTCATGATCATGTAAAGCCGCGCCTTACAGTGCCATCTTCAGGCCCGAGATTAACTGAGTAGATTCCAAAACGGTAAATCCCAACTTAACTCTGGGGAGTTGGAGGATGAGCCCCAAAAAGCGGAGTGTTCCTTTAAGGTGCATGTGCAACATTGTTTGTGTTCACATTGGAAGCCAACGCTGGTCTTGATAGCATTACGGTTCCACTTCTTCAAAATGATTTCAGTTCATTAAAAAGTTATTTCAATCTACAACAGCAAAGGACTCAAAATCTGCAAAAGCATAATTAATAAACTAAATAATGACAAACATGATAAATTTCACAAACTCTCCATAATTACATTAGATTTTATTGTCTATGGAAGGCACATTCACTTCTTTTTGAAATTAACAAAGGAGTCTGGAAATTGGGATGAGAATATTAGTTATAATAAGATTATTATTATTATATTTTTGCCCTAACGAGCCACTACAGTGATTCAAAACTAACAATAATGGGTTCTAATGTTAATTTGTGTGAATCCAAGTTGCTTTATGAATATTGTGGAAAAACTCATTTACCCAAAAGTATTTAATCCAACAACAAGGGGCAGGAAATAGCGACGAAAGCACCTAAACCACTGAGATCACATCATGACTCGCCTCTTGAGCTGTGAAGGCAGTTGTACAACATCGGCATGGCAACAGCCGTACCTACACCAGAAGCCCAGAGGAAAGTGAGATGAAGAGGGGTGATTTGCATTCAGGCAGACAAACAGAGAAGGAAACAATGATGGTCACACCTGACTAGCTGCCTCTGATACAAGCCGCTACTATTGTGCCATCATCTCTTTTTGGTAAGTGTAATAAACTCCAACATCATCATGATCATCACTATCATTTCCAAAGCTTTCAGGGCCTCTAGCTCCAGCAAAAAGCTACCAAGCTTTACCAAGCATGAATCTGCACTGATGTCTAGTGATTCTGCGTTGTTTTATAGCACTGGCTCATGTAATTCAGAATGATCTGGTTTTTTGCAATGCACTTCTGTAATCCGACATGCTTTAGGACTCTTCAGAATGTCAAAAGTACTCCATTTATAACATTATTCTCCCATCAACACAGACGTCATCTGATGAACTACTGCTGCCATGATCAATAAAAATGTAGATGAAGCATCTCTTCTTAACTAATATTCAGTATATCACCTGTTTTCTGTGGATGGGAATAGCATGGTTCTATGTTAGTGACCACTGACTTTCATTATATGGATGAAACATTTTTCTTCCTTTTCCTATAAAATCCTCACTCAAGTCAACACATTTGAAACAACATAAGACAGAATTTCCATTTTTGAGTTAATTATTCATTTTCCTTTGTCTTCATCTTTCCTTCACCATTTCTAACAACTCACTCAATTACAAATGGGTTTAAATGACTTTAAAAGCAGCACAACTGTATAAACAAGAAGATGCCTATTTCCATAAGGTATAACATCCCCGCTCTCTACTGACCACAAAAACATGTAATTGATTTTACATATCTGCTATTCAAAAGAATCATTACACCCTTTTCCTGAACCGACAGCAAAACTTACTGTCAATAATACTAATGGCACATAGATTGCTGAATGCTGGCTGTACAATACCATGACGCCCAGGTGATTTAACACGCCACAATGGATTTTACTGAAACGCCACTCCCACCACCTGCAACACACGATATACACACAGACTTGAAAACAAGCTCAGTTATTTATCAGAAAAACAGTAAGACTATACTGCCCTACCTGTCTTAGGACATAAATGCACCTTGGCGAACTTTTTAGCGAGACGCTGCATCAACAAGTACATCACCGCAGTTTCCAAAAGAAATGAACACTAGAGGCAGTAAACCCATTGCTACACAGATTTACAAAAGTCATTTAATAAATCGTCTGGTTAAATCCATGATCTCACCCTGAACTACGCATACAAACCTACATCAACGCAAAAATGTGCCAGGGTTCAAGCATATTAAACTTACGTTTTAGCTACTCCTGCGTGAATGTTTCCACTCTTGAAACTGCGGTGAAACATGCGGTAAGGGCACGTAAACAGTATCGTACAGAGGCGTTTTGTATATGAGACCAGGTTGATACTTCTGTTAGGATTTCTGTCTGTCTGTCGGTCAAACTGCCTTTTCTGCAGGTATGAATACTGCTGAAAACCCGAGCATAGCCATACTATTTTTAGATTCATAGCGCGACATCAAGAATCTTTTTCAGTTTGATATCATATAAAATAACAGTATTTTAAAAGCTTGAAATAAAATGACTCATGATTGTGTAAAAATGCTGTTGATGGTTTTATAATAATATCAGAATATCCAGTTGTTTTCCACAAGACCTTTTATTTAGAACCTGTATGCACTTTTGTATGGAGAGATTTATAACACTCCTACAGAGCCTTAGCAGTACTGCTGAGAAGCCATTGATACACACAACCAGTGTGACGACAAACGCAGCATTTCTAGGAAATATCTTAAGTTTGCAGTTTTACAAGCAAGAGATGAAATGATAGCCTACGGAAATGTAAAAGGCTAAAAGCATTTGAGAAGTGAGATATATTCATGCTGACAATGCGTGAAAGGCTATTTCCTCCATCATTCATTCAGTAGTTTGAATAAAAAAAGAAAAACACATTCCATGGTTGCCTAGCTTTTGTTGTTTAATTTATCTCTTAATATTATCTCTTAAAGTCTACCACATTTCTATTCAAGTGCATTCAAGCTTTTAGTAGTGGTCTTAAGTCTAGTATGAATAAGTAAAGAAGTACTTAATGAATTCCCATATGCATACTTAGGATGATAAGTGATAATACAGCAATACTGTGTGATTTTTTTGGCTCATTGTGCTGCTGCATATTTCTTTAATCATTTTTGGCCTTTTTACTTCTGACCTTTCTGTTTTATTATAACTATATTCAAAGACTATAACGTAAGACCTAATGTAATCAGCTACTGGAGTTGTTGTTATTCTTAGATACATAAAATGAAGAATGATAAATTGCCTACATATGCCCTCAGTTCCAATGCAGTGCAAGGAGAGTGGGGAACAAATACTTTCTTGTTGTAAATCCAATAAGGGGTTCAGAGGATAATTTTTATCTCACTTGTCTAGTACAAATATGTCACTTTGTTTCATTGTTACATAATACTGTATAATCTTTTTCTTTATATGACCTAAAAATGCCCTACAGGTGGATACATATGACGACTCTACGTTATCTGATATAATGGAAAAAAATATATATAGACAAACAAATATATTTTTTGACAATAAAATAAAAGTGTCTTTAAATTAAACCTAGGTCAAATAGCTAGTCTTGGCAGAGTCTATTTAACTAACTCCATTTAGTGTAAATAGCATCTAATTGCTTTTACACTTAGTGTAAATAGCCACTTGGTAAAATAAAATGATTAAATTCCTTAAATTTCTAAGTTTTTGAAGAATTAAAAATAATCAGATTTTTCAGTTTCAAAGAATAAACATTACAATCCATTTTTTGGTGAATAAAATAATACATATTTTTTATTTTAATGAATATGATAAACTGAGTTAAAAAATTTATCTAGTCAGAAGTGTATATTTAGAAAAATATTAATTTATATGATCAAGATTTTAGAATTTTGTTGCACTGCTTTCCTCTGGTTTAATGTTGATTAACCAGCAATGGCATTAGTGTTGTTTCTGTGCTTCTTTAATTTTTGCTTAGCTCAGACTTTGTGCCAAGCTTTGTGTCATTTTAGTTTTTATTAGTTTTAGCCACGCTCATACTATTTTTAGTCAAGTTTTAGTCAGCTAAAAGTCCGAGCATTTTTAGTTATATTTTAGTCAGAATTATCTAAGTGACTAAGTGAGCATTTACTCCATAACTTATAATAGATTTTTATCATCATTATTAATATTACTAATATAACTCAGTTTACATTATTATGGCATACATTTATTATGGCATACATATATTATTGTGAGCCTTACAGCAATTAGTGTGCCATTTTTCACTTGTTATTATATCATTTACATATTATATGTCACTATTCTCTTTGATTTTAGTAGATCTTCCTAAACTGTTACTGTTTCACAAACAACTTAAAGGGCTTGTATTTATTAAAACCTAATCAGTTTCTTTTTGCAGCTGTCTACCTAGTCTTAGTTGATTGTGCCAAACTATCTCCACCATCAAATAACTACAAATCAATATGTGTAGGTTATTCTAAAAATGTCATTTTCTTATATTAAACAATTATCCTCCTCAGAAAGTGCTTTCTTAATAGAGTTAGATACCCTTCAACTGAGAACTATTAGTACCATGTGGCACCACACTAGCCGGGCAGTAGCTGGATACCAAGGAACAAGACTTATGAGCTAACAGACAAGAGCAAGATTTTCCAGAACAATTTACAGAGTAACAAATGAGTCGGTCTGCTTTCTTCTTTATCTCCAGGAGACGTAAAGGTCTTTTCTCCACTCTTAATACCGGGCAGCCCGTCATATCTGATCTACCTGTCATTTTCAGCAATAAATAAATATCAAAAACTGAAAGGAATTTGATTTGACATTTGACTTCATTATAGTACTTTTTGGCCGGCAACTTTGTGCTTAGAGATAGCATATAAATCAAAAGAGTATCATAACTCAAAGTAAAGCTTTTGGGAGGAATTTGTGTCCACCATGCAAAACTGAATTGAAAATTCATTTTACATTCAAGTAGTAAACAGCGCTGGAGTTGGAATTTTAATGTAAAACAATTTCAATCAATTCATGATCGATAGCTCATAAAATGTGATAGAAATGTGCATTTTATACATTCTGCATTACATTTTGCAAGAACTGAATAGGGGCCAATTCTTACTTTTAAAATGCATACAGTTCGTGGCTTCTTTCTTTCGACCATACATGCAATTACACAACTAATGTTGTAAATAACTCAGGAGTGTATTGTTTTCCAAAACTGTAGCTGCAGGAAAAGTGGACACTGCAAATGAATATTCTTATATTGTCCTATATTATGAGCACTATATTTACTCATTCTTCAAAACCTTCATAAACTCTCCAGAGAAATAACTGTTATGGATGTCCCTTTCTGCAAGAAGGAAATGATGAAGGTTTTCACTTGGGAGTAGTCATTGATTTGGTGTTATCTCTACTGCTTCCAGCTCAGTACTTTTACAAATCCCTACTATAAAAACACACTTCAACAATGAACACTTCTGTGCCATATCATCAGTCTATTTTCTAATCCTCCTAAATCATGTCCTGTCAGCTGGAAACGTCAACATAACTCAGCATAAATTTGTTTGATCTTCTTTCCTCGTCACTATATCTTTGGTTCTTCTCAACACAGATCCTATTAATTTGATTTAGTTTTTATAAATCAGTGCTGGCATAATTCATCAGCCTTCCTTTCCCCATCCTCTCCATCATTAGATGCAGGAATCACAGTGAAAAGCATGTCTGCCTGAGCACATCTTTTTATAAAGCTATTCATTATTTACAGGTAAACGTATGACAAGGCTACACTTTACGCGGGCAAGACTCTCTATCTCATTCGACAGCTCAATACAGGTGTTTGCAACACTGCTTGTAAAAACTCTAGAGTGATTGGAAGCAGATTTCTATCTTATCTGTCTAGCTTTAAGTCTTAGCTATGTGCCTTTAGTAACTAAATAAATATTCTGGGCCTAATTCAAGCTCTCTTCTCGAGTTATGGTGGTAATATGGGTACTTCGCCAAATATTTTTCTGATCTCAAAATATGCTATTTAAATATATATGCATATATAATGTTATTAATCTTTAACCAAAGATAAAAGTTAAGAAGTTTTAGTTTCATTGGTCCTCGTTCATTCAGTAAAATTAAAGTGTCATGTACACTTACTTTGTACATCAATAAGATTCAGCATTATGACAGTATAAACATTTACCTTAATCACGCAGTGGTCAGTTGTGTGATATTTATTATGGTAACACTTTATTTGATGGTCTCAGAACATTCTGTTGATACAAGTAACTTTGCACCTGTCAAATAAATTTTCATTAGAGTATAAGATCGTCTTCTTATTATCTATATCTCTTTATTGTCGTGATCTCCCAATAGACTTTCTACTGACTTTAGGTAGTGTTAGTCTACTATACTCACTAACACTCTAATGAGAGTCAGGAGATATGTAGTGGTAATGGTAATTATGGTCAATAGAATGTGTAGACCATGTCAGAGACCATCAAAAATAAAGTAAAACCTTTATTACTATTTCAGTGGCATTTTAAAACTCTTTTTTCACTTCTGAGTGTGGGTTTTTGCTCATATTTTTATTTAATGGATTTATTTTCTTTACCACTGCTTCTATTTTTGAATGTTTGTGGACTGAAATGGAATTATTAATTTTATTTAACATTTAATAATAATATCTATAACTCATATCCTTCCACTATACCATATTTGGATTGTTTTAGAAAACAATACTACTGACAATTTTGTCGTGACATGGATTACATGGATTTTGGAGATAGTGCTATAAATGGCATTTTACCTGGCGATAGTGACTGATTGATATATTCATCCAGGTCTAAAAAAAAAAAAAAAGAAGTATCATAGTGCTTTTTGATGCAAAGAGTTTTGGAGTGCGCAGTTGCTGACTGCTTTAATACACTATTAAAAACACTCTATACTTCCAAAAGACTTTCTACAACACAAAATCATCAACATACTTCAAGACAATGGCACTATTCCCAGCCACCATTCAGAAGGCGTTTGCTAGTGCAATGATTTCAAAAGTCTGGGCATTTCAAGTGGTTTATAATTAAACTGGCAATTTTAAGACAACTGGAAGACAATGAACGGTTGGATACATGCAGAATGTCATGTGTCCTTTCTAGTCATCTTTGTAAAAATATAATTCTAAATAGCTTTTTCATAGAGTTTTCTGTTCAATAATGGTGGATAACATCATTCATGTTTTTGATCTGAGTTGTGAGCTACTTTACGGTAACAGAATCCATTGCATAAACCTATCTAATCATTCACCGCGAACAATACGGTGGCTGGGCATTTTTCAAGGAGGTTGAGGCAGCTGAGCTGACTCCTGAGAAGTGCAGCCAAAGGCAAGTTCCACAGACTGGATGTGCGGAGGAGATGGACATTGGTAAGAGACATGGCAATGATGCCAAGTGGGTCTCTACTTTTTCCTGACCTGCCGTACATGAGTTGTGCAGAGCCACAGTATTTCAAAGTTGGCACAGGATGAAAATGTCAGCATGCTTTTCATTTCCAACCATGGTAAGGCTTCATGTATCTTTAATAATGCTGTGCTACGCAATGAGGTTTCTTGAATATCTGAGGTTACCCTGAAATATGATATGGATTATATTTTATGGCCTCATGAATATGTCTGTGGAGAGTTTGTAAGGTTTGAAGTTCAAATTGGAAGCATTTTAATCCTTTTTACATTTTTTGAATCTTTATGTATAGCATAATACATGCTGTTTGTTTCATTGCTATGTTAATAACTCTGAATGGACTCAAAGACAGTACATTAAAATTCTCCATTTGTGCTACTAAAAGCATGCATTCCCTACATTCACAGGATCATTATCATTATTTGGTTAATGGTGCAACTGAATAGCAATTCAACAGAGCACGCCTGTTGCGCTTTAGCAGTAGAACTGTAGGCTTGAGATAATATTGCCCTGAGCACAAACTAAATTTGAATAAATCCAACGGTCATTTTAGCTATAAACATCAAGAAGTATTAGGTCTGTGGCAGCAAGTAACTAAAATCAAAAATATATATCTATATATATATAGACAGAGAGAGAGAGAGATTACAAATGAATAATGAAAAAAAAAATCCAATTTCTGAACTAAACTTTAACTAAAATTTAAATGGAGAAAACAAAAACATAAAATATTTATGCCAATAAAAACAAATAACAATAATCCTAAAATAACTGCTGTCAGCCTACATGATTAAAACAAAGGATAATGCAGGGTTCTCCAACAGCATAATGAAAGGAAGGAAAGGTTAGTCGATTAGTTTTAATTCTATGCCACTCAAAGTCAATCAATGAATCTATCAATGAAGGTCAATGTATCATTATCAAATGACCTGCAGTAGCAATCCATCTGGGGAAGGGAGGGACATGAAGGTGTTCAGCCAGCAAAACATTAGCCATTTTAGAAATATAAAGATACAATGTCCATGTCAAACTTTTGGGATCAATTGAAAAGCCATGTACATTCAGGATTTTCATTTGAAACCATGTAGAGACTTAATTTAAAGGAATCAGTTGTATCTATTTAAATGCATGTAGATAAATAAAATATTTTTGTAACTGGATGTCGTCTAACTTGGTTTTATATTGAACAATGAGGTATGAATAAATAATGTTTAGTTTATTTGTAAGTGGACGCTACTATAAATTGGGACCATATTAGTTTTCAATACTGTGAATGTTACTGAGACCCTATATTTGCAAAGTTACAGTACTTTAAAAAAGTTTTTTAGGCACTAAAATGGAGATGAAAATTAGGATTTTCAAATAAAATAATGTCATAACAGATTTTTTTATCAATTAACTTCTATTAAGTAAATTAAATTATCATTTGGTGTCACAGCTTTGCACTTGAACACAGTTTTTCAGGTAGCTTTGCAGGTTTCAAAGACCCAAAGAAGTTGTCACATTTCTTCGATTCAGTCTAGTCCCAACCTCAGACGCTACACCCAAGGACCATTACAAAAGTCTGCTGCAAATGGTGCAATTTATCAGGAATATCTTCAGGAGTTTCAAAGTCTAAATCAGATGTTGAATTATACAGGATTCGGAAGATGTGTATATCAGGTCTAACGATCAGCCTGAAACAAAAGACGTGACCCTGAACCATTCACGAAATATATATTTTATGTTACATTTACAACTGTGATGACAAAAGCTTATCAAATCAACTTCTAACGCTGGATTTCCTTTTCTAAAATTATGGAGATATTTCTTAAAATTTGGTGTGGTATGAATCTTAGTACATCAGATGGTGTCACACACCAGTCTGTTATTGACATTTCCACGCCCTGAAACATGGTGCTGAATGTAATGAACTGTGGATTTGTGTATCGATACGTCGCTTCAAACGGTCTCATGGGTTTCGCTCTTTGCCAATGAATGCTGTCGCGAGGTTTAATCTGGGCTCTTAGATTGTTCTTGTTAATTCTTCTAGACAGACTGGAGGATGATGAGATCAGATCTTTATGTGGAGTACTAGCTGTTGTCGAGAAAAAAATCTCACCGATTATTACAATGTTTAGGAATGAATGTTTGAAATTTAAACTAAACTCTTAATACACTACAGCAAAAAAAAATAATAAAAAATAAATAAATAAAAAAAATATATATATATATATATATATATATATATATATATATATATATATATATATATATATATATATACACACATATATATATATATTTTGTCCACTCACTGATTACAGCAGGTAAATCTGTGTATTTAATGCATTGCCATAATATATTTAATTGCAACTTACTATTACCTTACAGTTAGATATTATTATTATTATTTAGATAGTTCTCTAACCCACAAAACTTAATCAACTAAAATATACTAAACAATGCAGATGACTAGTCAAGGGCTATGTCGAACTAAATCGTACCCCCCCAACTGAAGTGTGTGACACCTTTCTCTTTTTTACCAAAAGTGAATCATTTTAGGCTGTGTGTGATGCTTGGGGTAAAGGTCAAAAATATCTTGCATCAAAAATTCGAAAATCGCACTTAGGAGTTCTGTTTGTTGTCCTATACAGAGTGAAACACCTATGACATGGGAGAAGGAAATGTGAAATTACTCATTGATGCATTGCTGCAGCTCAATTATCTCAGTTCCTATGAACCTTTGTGGGGCCAAAGGCAAATTATAATCTGAGGTGCAATATGTCAAGGACAAAGGACAGATCAATTGTCTGGGAGCTGGGAAATCACACAGCTGACACAGAAGCCGTGTGGTGCAGAGTGCATTATAAAACCCGAGCTGTACGGCGCCAGCTTACAGAAGCCCCCTGAGATATGGCCTGAAGGTGTTGTTAGCTGGATTATCCACCAAATTAATCTAACAGCACATATTTAAATAATAGCAGGCACTTTGAATCATGCCTCATATCCTTAAAGTGTTTAAAAGTCAAAGTTGAGGCTTCATTTTTTTGACATACAGTCTTGGGTTATTTTCAATTTCCAGCAACCCAGAAATGTGGTCTATTATGACACACTAATGCTTCTACCTCAAGGTACACCTCACCCAGGCATAACTAATGTGGCCACGAAGATCTGCCACCAGGCTGACAATGAGGTACTAGTGGTGGTCTGCAGCGCTTTCTCTCGGAGACTGGCACACACCTTAACACATTTCGCCGAAGACAATGACAAAGATGAGGAGAGTCAGGAGCATGGCATAGTGTTATATTTCGATGTTTACCTCAGCTTGTGCTGTTGAGGGCCCCGGTCCGTGTCATAATAAGTGTCATTGTGTGATACTCCGTGAGGAAATCCATGAGCTGTGTCAGGGAAGAAGCCTGAAACTGAGAGACATAATTCACTGTCAGTGAAGCTAAAACACGGAATGGTAAACCAAGCAGTAGTACAACACAAAGGAAAATATTATTGATCAGAGGTTGCTCTATCATTTCTCAGCGGAGTTTCAGTTATGTTTTATTTATAGCATGCGTAGTACGAAAGCCCATGTTCATCACGAAATGGAAAGAAATTAGACTTTTCAAACAGCCAAAGTCATATAGTGTGAGATATTGAACTGAAAATTTTTACATTTTTTCTTGCACCTGAGGTTTTTTCCAGAATTCCTGCAATCTTCGTTTCAGCATAAAAAATAGGTTACACTTTATTTTGATAGTCCACATTCTACTATACTACATGTGCACCAAATCCTCTTAGAATAGACTATTAGGTAGGTTTAGGTTAGTAGAATAAGTTTCTAATAGTGCATGTTGTATGTTGTGGACTCATCAAAATAAAGTGTTAGAAGACATTAAGCAGGCAGCCTACAAATACTCTAATGGCAAAAGTTGTTTACTGTAAAGTGATAAAGAGTTACCAAAATGAGTTTTTAAAGTTGCAGTTAAATTCAAGTGAAATTGTTAAATTAAGGCTTGTAAAAAAGAAAAGTTTGAATTTATATACACATCTCAGACTTTTTTGATAGTCCGTGACTAGCATTATAGCAAGCCTGAATAGAACGTTTGTCAAAAACTCCTGAAAAACGAAACGACACATGAGATTTTTAAGTATATTTCCAAGACAAAAAGTGAAACAAAAGTCTTCATTTGCATTTAATCTTGCTGGGATTAGGAGAAAAATTGATTTTAAAGAGGTTTTTTTCTCTACCTGAATCTCTGTTAACCTTCGGAGGGGAGCAGAAACTAAACTTAATAGAATTACTGATTAAACAGTTGTTTAATGAGAGGTCATTTATATTCACGCAAAATGTTTTGTGACTGTGTGAGAGAAACAGATTCAATTTAATACAGTTGCAAAGCTGCAAGACGAGTGGAAGACAAAATTACGGAGAACGGGAATCATGTGAACCCTTGCACAATATGGGTGACACTGAGCATTGTAAAATGAACAATCTGCACAATCACAGCATTCACCTGACACTCACACTATCACACCCATCTTCATTTCCTATGTATAATATTTGAGACACACATTAGAGAAAATATCTTCTATCCTTCCTCCAGAATTCTCCTCTAAGCTCCATAACACTGGACAGCTGCTGAGACATGATTGATTTTTCAGTGAAGATAGTAGTGCATAATAGCTGTCTTGTATTGATTTGGAATTTATACAGCAAGATCTATTCCTGCTCCAAAATCAACATCTCAAACCAACAGGAAATAGCAGCGAGGGCACACACCACCACAGCTTAGGAACAATTATTATATATATTACAAATATAATATATTTATTCAAATAATCTCTGAATTCTCTAATGTTTGTCAAGAAGAAATGAAGCTGTGTTAAATATTTATGTATCCAGTACTTCCAGTCAGAAATCCAATTAAATGGGTGTCAATGGGTAACACTATTTTAGGCTCTCTCAACTAGTTGATTATTAGTACATGTACATTACTAGAATATTAGCCATTTATTAGTAGTAATTACACCTACATCTCTAATCCTACTCAGTACTTAAATTTTACACCTACCTTACCAGCTAAATATTATTAATGAGGGAGTTAATAGCGCAATAAGTGTTCCTTTATTCTAAAGTATTACCTGTCAATGTATGTTTAATTAACCATTTATTTCTTAAATTTCAAAACCGGACAAACACTACGACAAATATTCACTGGAGTGTAAGCGTGAAACTACTGTATACTGCTTAAGTTAAAGAGTGTAAGCAAACACACTCCTGAACCTCCTGAATCTAGACATGCATTTTGGTGTGGAAATCAGTCTGATCTGTAATTCACCCTCAATCAAATGTTTTGGACTTGTGAATGACAGTTTATCTGTCTAATCTCGTGATGTCACCGCCTCCCCGCGCCTGCATCCGGCACTCTGTTACACAGGTTTCCCGAACATTTGCCCTCTTTAACTCTAAAGCCTATAGCTGTTTGCTTAGGAGTGTTCAGCTTCAGATGCTTCTGAAAGCACTAAATCCTCAAAGAGAGTCAGTCATTATCTCTTGTTAAACTCCGTAGAGCACAGATGATCCATATGTTGTACTATAAGACATTCAAGAAACGGTAATGGCAAAAATCTAATGAACAAGAAAACGCAACAAGTTCAAGCAAATAAATAAAATACATGAAAAAATACAGCCTCTTTATCATTTTCTTTCCATAGAAAAAAATAGTAAGATAAATCTACAAACAAAGAATAGAGAATAAAACAAATGGCCTTTTGCAGAAACAATCACCCTGGTCCTTTTTATAGCAACACTTATATCCGCTGCCTCCACCCTTACTCTCTGTGATAATGTGTGACGCTGGCGCCACAGACTCAGTGGAGCAAGTGAGGGCCATGCGCATTGGATGCAAACTGTCTGACAAAATGATGTCTGTGCTCCAAATACAGGCAGGCAGGATCTCCATCCAGCTATGACCCAACAAGAATCAATGAATTATTTCAAACTATTTGAAGTGTCTTCACTTTGTTGTCTCAGTTATTCAAATCCTAAATGACTAGTATGTAATTTGAATATTTTTATGGAGTATGTTAACTTTAATAATGTCTGTTATGGTAAGAAAATGAAGCTATTCATTCATATTCAGTCAGTGACATTTTCTTTGGAAAGTGTTCCAGTTGATAACATACTTATACAGAGTTAGTAAAAAAAAAAAAAAAAAAAAAAATATATATATATATATATATATATATATATATTGTTCACGCTTTATTTTAAAGTCCAGTTCTTGCTACCAATAAATAGATGGTGCAGGTCTAACTCACTTAGACATAATTACATCTTTATCATATACTACAGCTGATTGGTCCACTATTGTATATGCAGTCAGTGAGCTCAGCAGCTCAACAAATACTTGGCTAGTGTTTGCTGTAGCAGTTACAACACACACTTCAGAACCCTCCAGCTTCCCCAGCTCCACCTGTATAGATGTGCTATGGGGTGAGATCATGTATGTTATGGTGGTTATTCATAAGTTGTATTTGCATGAGCATAACATAAAGTAGTAGAAATACTGCTGTTGCAAATACAACTAAATACAAATTAAGTAGGACTGAAATTGTATATATATATATGTATATATGTATTTATATGTTTAGAAATGTATATTTTTATATTTTATATATGCATACATTTAAGATATAAATGACATATTTGTATTAAGTATAAACATGCATGTGTTTATATTTATTCATAAATGATAACACATATATTATGTACACAAAAACATTAATTTTGGATGCAATTAATCACAATTAATCTTTTGACAGCACTAATAGCTACATTTTGTAATAAGAATGTATAAGAGTAAGTGGAACAATTTGATCCATGGGTGAGATGGGTAGGTTTAGGGGTGAAATTGGTAGGTTTAAGGATATGTAAGACGGAAGAGTTGATGCACCACTGTAATACCAGTGTACCTGGTAACTCCTCAGTAACTTTCCACTTAAAGGAGTCATATGTTGTTGCTGAAAAGAACATGATTTTGTTTTATTTGGTGTAATGCAATGTGTTTATGTAGTTAAGGTTTGAGAAAACACATTATTTTCCATACTGTACAGTATATTGTTTTTCTGTTGTAGCCCCTGCCTTCCAAAATGGGTCGATCCGCATACAAAGCTCATTGTTCTAAAAAAGAGAGGTGCTCTGGTTGGCCAGCTGTCCAGTGTGTTGTGATTAGCCGAAAGTACCTCAAGCGGTTAAAGCGGAAATGTTATGCCCTTTATCATCACGCCGTGTAAACATAGCACTATGTCTGCATTTGTTATCGGAGAAATGTCAAACGACAACAACACTACCACTGACTGCTCAAAACTCACGTTTGAATATAGTAAGTAGCAGATTCTTTTAATAAGAAAACATAACTTACTTAAAGGTTGTGGAGTGAAAAGCGCCAGTCTGTCCTTGCAGAGTTAGGATTGCTCCACTTTACAGTCTCTGTGCGCAACCAGAATGGTTTTTAGGAATCACTTCTCAGTAAATGCGCTGAATACACTCTAATATTTGTGTTGAACTGTTCTAGAACAATGTTGTAAATACAACTCAACCGCTGATTTCTAGTTGTGTCCGCTTTTGGAAGCACAAACAAAGTAGTTTTACTTTCATATCGCTTTTGGTTTTGAATCTTGCAACTTTAAGAATCTATGCGCTAACAGCTTTTTAAGAGAAAGGAAAACTTGAAATCACATCAATTTATATGTAAAGGCTAACTTTCTGTGTTACAACAGATTACTTAATTACTTCATGAGGAATTGTTTTATTATTATAAAGTTTCAAAAAGTGCTGTTAGTCCTTTTTACGCATTTGTATTTCATTAGCAAAAAGTGTTGTTACCAATGTCCTGTTACACATTTGTACTTACACATATCATTCAGTGAGTTCTTACATAGTAGTTACATCGAACAATCTCAGCGCTCAGTTGACTAAACACTTGTGCTGCTTTTTGTAAAAATCATGATAAATTCAGTTCTTTGATTTGATTCAAAAGAACACGTATTTCAAATATTATGCATCAATATAATGCATACAGTTAAAAATGGACGCATTATTTTTGCAACAACTTTTGCATCAATAATACAGATATTTATGCTAATCCACATATGTCATTGATCTAAAGCATGACTGACAGGCCCTTGTATATCAGTGCTTCGGGCTTAAAAATACGCTCTGTTATTAAGGTCCCACTGCTGCCAGTCTGAACTTTGCCTCTTGGGAAATCTAGGTGAAGGCAGAGATGGATTAAGCTTGAATCAAAATGAATGCTGGGGAAGAACAAGGTGATTTCTGCTTCTGCTAGGTAACAATTAGCCTCAAACATCTTTCGCCAATCAATAGCATGTGACACTTTGATTTGACTGAATGAAGGCTGGTTTCTGCAGCAGAGGATCTCTAATATTGTGTTGCTCCTGATTAGCTGTCCAATACATCTAGGCCTAGTTGGATACAGTATTTGACATGTTTTTCATGACCAGAGAGCCCTGTTTCTGACAGTGCATGATTGTGATTGCATAAATGAGAACTGACCCCAGACAAACCAGTGGCTGGTAAGATATCACAAAAAACAGTGGACTAGATCTGGCAATAGGACAGTGTGGAAACTACAGAGAAAGAAAAAGCAATTTCTCAGTGTCATTTTCTTCATATCCACCCCCACCCACAGTAAAAGTGGTCTTTTTTTTTAGTGATACGCACTTGAACATATGATGGGGAGAAAAGATTGTATTGCAATTTCTGCAGGCAAAGCATCATTCAACTCTATCTCTCAGCAACCAATACGTGCAGTCTGTGGCATTGGGAAGAGGAAAGATATCGTATTGCAGGAGTGATATAGCGAATAGAGATATATTGGGTTGGGAAATTAATCGAGAAGGTTTCCTTTCAAAGCCCAAGATTAAAGATCTTTTTGAGTGTTGATATAGTTTAGTGCATTTAACAGTGCAGGAATACATATTATATATTGTAATGTTATAATATATGTATAATATTGTAATTAACAGACATTTAGGGTGAGAAATTGTTCTTACGTGTTACTTAGATCAAGGAGATTTCAAGGGTTTTCAAGGGTTTGGTTTGATGCCAAGATGTTCACACTGGATAAATGTTTTGATAACGTGGAAGGTGCATATGTGTCAAGATTACATCCACCTCTGGAACGCTTGGATCACAATGTTATCCACTTGTTACCAAAATATAGGCAACTATTAAAGAAGAATAAGCCTGCTGTTCAGCAGGTTCAGATATGGTCCAGAGATTCAATAAAACAATTAAGAAGCTGCTTTGAGTGTACAGAATGGGACAAATTTCTTAATGATTTTTGCAGTTATTATGAATTGTTGAATGATACAATAACTGGTTATGTTCATTTCTGTGCAAATTCTGTTGTTGAAACCAAAAATATCACAATTTATCCAAGTAATGCCAAGCCATGGATAAACAAAGATTTGAAACATTATATAAATATAAAGAAAACTGCTTTCTTGCAGAATGATCAGCAGAAGGTAAAGGAGTTGAATAGTTAAACTTGTAATAAAAGTTGCACAGAGGGAATATAAAGAGAGTGAGAAGAAATTAAAACAGGAAATATAAGAGAAGCATGGAACGGCTTGAACACATTGACGGGAAGGCAAAGGTAAGAACTCCAATGTGAGGATACACTGAGTTTTGCCAATGATCTTAATATGTTCTTATCAAGATTTGATAACGATATAAATGAGTCTATTGTTAATAGGCACCTTCTGTACAAAAACTTGTAATCATAGAACACAAAGTTTGTCATAGATTAAAGATATGAAGATAAATACTGCTATCTAGCTATTCTAACAAAACAACTGCCATGAATCGTTTTCATTTTTAAAATATTGATACAGTATTGCCAAACAAAATATTGTGATACTCATGTGTAATAATATTTTCTACACCCTAGTCATGATGCTCCTTATTTTTACATTCAGTCAACAGTGTTTTTTTCCAACCCAATATAAGCATTATTAAGCAGCTTTCAAGCAGAGAACACTGCGGCAAAGAAATGTGTGTTTTACTCATGGTACTATCTGTCAAGCGTCTATGATAATTAAATTATACCATACAAAGGCTGTGAATAAATTGCTATTCCTAAACTCCCATCTGGAATATAAATTTAATAACAGTCCAAAACTCAATAATTTTTAGTGAATGTTTTGCTGTAATGATTCTCCTTGCAGCTACCAGTTTGAAAACCCTGTCCCATGGTGTACTTGATGTGTACAGACTTGTGATGGATACTGTCTGTGTGAATCTACACAACAAAAACAGGGCATCCCACAGTGATGCTTTCTGGTTTTAGAAGGGTGCTCAAAATCTCTTTTATGGTTGCTGGCATTCTAAATGCATTATTTGCCAGATCAAACAGCATCTGTGGAACTTCACTAAAAATGATGCTGCTAAAGTGCAGATTTAAAGGAGGACCACAATGATTTAGGTTTTTTCATACTGTCAATTTAAACTGAATGCAATCAACTTGTATGACTTGCCTGTGTAGTTACAACAGTCTGGCATACTTATTTGTGCTCTGTTTAAGTGTGGGATTATAAAGAGACCTCAGATGAAATTGAAAGTAAAAAAAAAAAAATTATTGTATAATATACAACAAATATATAACATTTCTTTTAAATGGTAAACTAAGCTCACAGCACAATTTGTTAAGTGCTGTACTTGCTGTTTAAAGGGAGCAAATCTGTATAATTATGCAGTGACCTTTGCTTATCTTAGGTCCTATAGAGTGTGCCAGAGGTATATGAAGATGTGCAATCTGCAGTGGAGAGCAGTTTTTATATTTTTTCCAGAACCGTTAAGGTCAACACGGAGAAGTAAAGCTGATCTTAGATAACAAAAAAAGGGCACTTAGACCTGGAGAATGTAGTCCCACACTTGAATTGTATCTTATCTGCCATATTACGAGGGGAAAAATCACACTTAATACTTGAGGGAATCAGCTGACAGCTTCCCAGGGTCTGTTTGCAGTAATGACACACGGTGTATCACTCAGTGTATCACGTAAACATGGCAGTTTGTTAGGTCATGGTGACATGTGCAAGGATGTTGTGGGTTGCTAGACTTGTTAAGGCTGGGTAAAGTCTGAAAAGTAATAATACAACTCTTCTCAACAAGTTACACATCAATCATGTCGATAGCAGGATACATTCAGTGGCTGTTTTTCGGTTTTAAAAGTATTAGCCTACAATAGTAGCCTATTCAAATGGAAAACTGCAGTGCAAATAAATGAAAAAGGTCTCCTTGACATGCCGTGATAAACACACAGCACTCATGCAAGATGATAAAAGACAGGAGATGCAGCAAAACATCTAGCAGGTGTTTACATAGAAAAATCAATGAAAAAGCACATTTTTTGTGAACCGGCGGTTCAAAATCCATTAAAAATCCTAGTCAAGCGCCCAAGTTTGAGCAATAATTCTGCAAGACGGTGGGCCACCATAAAGTGACTGAAACCAGGTGGTACAGATGAAGACCAAAATGGTGATGCTTTCAGTCACTGCATAAGAAGTTGGTCAGTCCAAATCTGATTTCTTGAATATTGCAGGTTTTCAGTCCCCCAAAAGACAAATGCACAAGAGGACAGGATAATGCAGAGACTCTCAACTGGGAATCTGCTTGCCAGTTCAGAAATGAACAGGGTATGGATCCGTCTCATGATCATGTTCAAGAGAAGTTGGACTGAAAGTGCACTCTGCAGTGATGAAGCCTCAGCAAGAAAAATCAAAAGGTTAAGGTCACCTTTGCTGAGGAGCATGTTGTGTGGAGAGAGATTTATTTTCATTCTTTTTCTGGGTCAAGTGGAAACATTATCTTTAATTACCATTAAATTAAAATTGAAGGAAGTGTCATGACTTGGGTGATGTTTAATCTGTTGCTGAAACTATGCTTTCAGACACAGGTAGCTTTAGATCCAACTACACAAATTTGTGATGCTGTTAGTGAACGTTCATTGGAACTTTGAAAACAATTAAAATTACTAAAGTATATTATTAACAACAGAACTTGTGACTATAGTTGATTAACAATATTTACATACATTCACATTTATATTTAATATATAATTTAGCAGATGACTTAAAAATGAGCACAATAAAAACACTGGAACAAGACAGTGTTGCACATGGCTGCCTCTGTGTTTGACTCTCCAGTATTTGTCCTGTTTTTTTCTAAACATTAGTTTTACTAGGGATGAACTGCTGAGCATTTGACAGAACACATGACAAAATCCTCCACACGTTTTTGTTTATTCTGATGTTTTGCTCAACAATGTCGTTGGTGGAGTGGAGCAGCGTGTATTTTTAGGACGTAAAAATACAGATAGCAAATTACATGTCCCACCAAAGACAATATATTGGATCACTGTTACACCACAATTAAGGATACATATCACTCTGTCCTACAGGCAGCTTTGGGCTTCTCTGATCAATGTTTGGTTCATATTATAGCAACCTACAATCAAAAACTGATTTGTAGTGTTTGAAGCTACTGTCAACAATCTGGATGAGCTCACAGAGACTATAACATCCTATATCAGTTACTGTGAAGACATGTGCATTCCTACCAGGACCTATTTAACATACAGCAATGACAAACCATGGTTTACTGCAAAACTTAAGACAGCTCTGCCAGGCCAAATAAGATGCTTACAGGAATGGGGACAGAGACAGTTGTATAAGCAGGTTAAATACACACTGGGAAAGGAGATCAGAGTGACAAAGAAGAATTAGTCTGAAAAGCTAAGGAACCAGTTGTCTTCCAGTAACAATTCACCAGTGTGGAAAGGTCTGAAAGACATCATGAGCTACAAAACAACATCCCCCTGCACTGTGGAGAAACAACAACTGGCAGACGACTTGAATGAGTTTTATTCCAGCAACCTCCTCTCCCCACTCTTGCACTTCAGATCACTGAGAATGATGTGCTGTGACCTATGCTGAACAGCTGACCTCATCTTTACACTGATCTCCAACAGATCAATGAAGCTGTGTGGAGTGCCTTCCTGCTTAAAGTGTCATCGTTCCCATCCCAAAGAAACCCAAAATTACAGAAATTAATTATTACAGATATGTGACCTGTAACATCTGTGGCCATGAAGTCATTTAAAAAAACTGGTTTTCGCTTATCTGAAGGACATTACAAGACCTTTAATGGACCCCCTGCAGTTTGTTACTGCAATGATGGGACTGCACTACATCCTGCAGCATCTGGACAGACCAGGGACTTATGTGAGGATCCTGTATGTGGATTTAAGCTCAGCTTTCAACACTATCCTTCCAAACCGCCTCCGGTTCAAATTAACTCCGCTATCTGTGCTTACTCGCTGTCTGTCAGTGGATCACCAGCTCCATGACAGACAGACAGCAGTCAGTAAAGCTGGTTCTCATTCAGCACCTGTATAATCAGTACTGGAGCTCCTCATGGTTGTTTTCTCTCCCCTACTCTTCTCCCTCTACACCAATATCTGCACATGTAAAGACCCTCTGTCAAGCTCCAAAGTTTGCAGCTGACACCACACTTATCGTCCTGATTTAGGACAGTGACGAGTCTGCCTACAGACAGGAGGTTGAGCAGCTGGCTGTATGGTGCAGTCTTAACAATCTGGAGCTGAACACACTCAAAACAGTGGATGATTGTAGACTTCAGAAGGAACCCTCCTGCACTGGTACAACCATCCCCACTCTCTAAAAACAGTATTTTTCCAGAGTGAGCAAAAGGGCTGGCAAAATCACTCTGGACCCCTCACATCCAGAACACTCCCTCCTTGAATTGTTGCTATCTTCGTCGACGCTACAGAGCACTAAATACCAAAATGGCTAGAATCAGGAATAGAAACGGTTTCTTCCCTCAGGCAATCCATCTCATGACACTAAAACACTTGACAACAAAACTCATAATAAATGAGTAGCATTAATTAACAGTATATTTTATATAGGTTTAGTTGCTTCTAATTGCGCAATTATTATATAACAAACACACGTAGCATGTGTAACAAGGACCCATTAAAATAAACCTACTTAGATATCACTTGACTACTTAAGGCTAATTGCTTAAAATCATTTTTGCTTAAAATCATTTTAGGTAGGTGCAAATATTTTTGATTATTTCAAAAATACGTTTTACAGAAACCTAAATATATAATATTGATCAGAACAGAGTATATTTGAGTGCTCATGTCTTGCTGTGTGTTGGCTCCCAAAGCAACCCCATCTGAGACCTCATGGCAGGCATCCTGCATCCAAACATGATAATGCACCTCCTCTAAGTTCAGTGTGCGTGTTCTGTGTCTGGGGTCACATCACAGAGTCTAGCCGTGGAATCGCTCACTGTCTCTCTCTGTCTGTCTGAGCAGTATGTTGAAATATGCTAGTGCCCCGGGCCACTGGAGCTCTGGCTTTGCCCCACTGACGCCCCTGCTCTGTCTCATCTCATTAGTTAGCTGGGGTGCATATGAAAGGAAGCAAAGAGAGAGAGAAAGAGAAGAGAACAGGAGAGAATTAGAGGAGAAGAGAGAAAGTGATAATGATAGAGATGGGGTACATCTTTCACACTGACTCTAATTAAAATTATATAATAATAAAAAAACTTATAACAAATGAAAACAAGCAGTTCCTTGACCACAAAAACAAAACTTCACGTAAACCCCATTTTCTTTTCTAAAAGTTAGATCTTTCATCATATGTCCACTCAACCCTCACAGACACATGCACTGATATTTACAAGAGAGAAAAATCATTATTTTTTAGAAACATGTCCATCAGGCAATACTATGAAAAAGTGCACTGTGCACAATTTAGTGCAAAAAGTGTTTGAAAAAAGAATTCAGTATGTAGTCATTAAAAATTAAGAAACTTTAATACTATACCATTTACGGTAAATACTGCAATAAATATTCATATCAAACCACATTTGAACTATAGTAGTCGTTTATTATTTCATGAATATGAAAGTAGTAAAACAATTTAATTACTCAGAAAACACCTAAAAACAAATGTTTGTTTCATTCAGTTAACAGGCTACTTTGTGTGAGAATAAAAACAAGAAAGCCTGAAAACTAATGTCCAGCATAATGTATGGCTTAAAAAATTTTGTCTTATATTTATCTGTTTAACATTTCAGAGCACATGTTTCCTTTTTCCATCACTAGTCATAATCATGTACCTGTAAATGGATACATCTGTTCCAAAAGTTCTAAAAACGTGTGAGCTGACTTGTTCTACTTCACATGATTTTAGCAAGCTGTGAGTTAATTTTTTATTTATTTTTTTGCTCATAAAAACTGTTGTTGTAATCGATTTCAATGTCAGTTACTAAGTGTAGTTTTTTAACTAATATTTATTAAAGGTTGGGTACTATTTATGGTAACTGCTTTGTACAGATGTAGAAATTCTGCTGTGTAGGCTCCACAGAGAAGAGAAGAGAAGAGAAGAGAAGAGAAGAGAAGAGAAGAGAAGAGAAGAGAAGAGAAGAGAAGAGAAGAGAGAAGAGAAGAGAAGAGAGAAGCTCTTTTTCTTGGTATATATCAGGGGACTTCTCATGTTATACAGACCTTATGCTTGGCTGATCAACTCCCAAGTCCCCTTTAAGGTGTTTTTCTGCACAACTAAGGCCAGTGCGGCATCAATGAGAGTTTGCTTGCCTTCTTGGTGGATGATTCACAAGACACATTCTCAGGGGCCTGATTAATTACTTTCATAAAGCCTGAATTCAAAGGCCAGAGCAGGCTGGTCTAACATGAACTTAAAATAATGAAGCACCATCAAGCATCACACTTTATATGTTTAACCAAGAGGCAATTTTCCATTCAAAAGCTAGCCAGGTAATTTAGCACAAATATATTCAGACTGACAATGCCTGTTTCACAGGAGGTGTACTAAAATGTTCAGACCCAGATGAGAAATACTCAAAGGGTAGCGTAAACAACTAATCTTCAATTGTAAATTGGGTTTAGATTGACATGCTGGAAATCACAGCATTCTAATAATATAACAACTCCACTCAGTCGATCTCTGCAGACTGTGTTTAATTTTCTCTCTAACAGCCAGAAAAAAATTTTACTGTTAGGTGGGAAGTTGTCAGCAAAAAGATCAGTAAAATGAAACTTGCTGTGAATCCTGTAAACTAATCTTAGAGTGTTGCACTTTTTCCAAGAAACTGTCATGAGAAACATGTCAACGTATTTGTTTTTTCAAAATATTTGGCTATTAAAAATTGCTGCAGTTTCCAGGTGAGTTTTATTTTTTTGCAATACAGATAAGGCTTTAATGAGGTTAAAAATCAGAACCTGTTGATTTAGAATTCAAATAATGCTTGAATTCTAAATCAACTAAGAGAAATGCATTTTTATCTAGGTCTGGCCCCCTAACCCTAAACCTATCCCTACCTGGATTCAAATCTAATTTTAGATCTAAAATCCAACCTCAGAGGAGAACACATCATTTTCTGATGCATTTAAGCCACTCACAGAGCATTCAAGGTTCGTTCTGTGAACTGGGAGTCAAAGTCATGGCCTTGTTGTTGGTAGTGCTATGCTCCATTAGTACAGCTACAGGATGCCCTTAAAAAAGGTTCGCAACAACATATGTATACAGGGATAGTTCACACTATTAAACGCTCAACCTCAGGCTGCTCTTTTTTATATGACTTGCACACTATTTCCAGGTCTTCTGAATTCATATGTTAGCTTTGTGTTGAGTCGTGTCTTATTTTTATTATTATTATTATTATTATTATTATTATTATTATTATTATTATTATTATTATTATTATATAATTACTGTCACTAACTAAAAATCTTCCTCTAATCTTGATCACCTCAATCAGAGTTTTTAGCAACACTAGTTGTCATTTCATGTGGAAACCGAAGCAATTTGTACATGCAGTAATGTATTACATGTATTACACCCATAATAGTAAAAAGGAATCTGTAGTAGTACATGTCACCTTGTCCAAAACACAACCTTTTACTTCAACAAGAACGTATCCTTATATAGAAGGTCAACAAACAGATTAACCTTTGACCCCGGACATTTCACTGAGCCTTAAGTTATATCAGTGTTGACATTGTCAGATTCTATATTAGTGATATCAAGTAATCTGTGCTGAGTCTACCTCCAGATTCACTACTTAAAGTTATAGTATCAAAGAATATGTTAACAACACCTTGATCTCATGACAGTAACTATGGTATATTTTTAAACTCATTAACAATATTTCAATATACATTACCAGTGTTTCCCATACACTGATTAATTAGTGACGGTCCAAGAGAACTTCATTGAAACACGAGCACGTGTTTCATTTGAATGTGTTTGAAACTCTTCTGAATACAGTAGGTTTCCTTCAAAGTATTTTTTTATTCTATATGATGAAGCAGTATTCTTGAGCACAGCACTGCCTTCTGTACAGTCATTACCGGGGAAAGCACTGTTTCACTGTTTCCTGCTGCCAGCTTCATCCTATAATTCAGCCTTTTCATCCGCTCAAACGGGCGAAAAGCGGAAAAATTGACTATTCCGCTTTCCAAACACCTCAGTCTCGCCAAACATTTCACCTACAGCCAAGAGGAAAGAGAAAACTAAAAGAAGCTGTAATTTTCCCGATGGGAAGGCTGTCTCCGTACCTGGATCAAGTCTCAGCCCACCAGGCCGGATCAGAAGGTCTTCTGCTAGCCTCAGCAGAGCCCCGGACCCAAACACTAGCAGCTCCCCTCCAGCCCCCATAAGCTACCAGCCTCAGCCCGGACCCACCCAGTTCGTTAGACCAGACGAATCCACACCAGGTGCACTTTGCCCAATTTTCTCTCCCCTATGCCTGGCCACCAGCCCTCCTAATCCATCGTTCGGTACAAACAACCATCAAGCTCCTCCCATTGCTCCTCCCAACATTTCTGTCTTCACAGCCTAGCCAGCCAAAGGAGCCAGCATAGGCAAAGAGCCTTCTCCACTCACAAACCTCGCTGTAGCTCCCCTATCCTCCTTTCCTGCTACTAGTCTGAATCCAGGTTCAAGACCTCCCCACCATTTTCACAAGCCTCCCTCCCCACCCCCTATTTTTGCCCTCTGCTGGAGCCTGCTATGAGCTCCAACCCACCCAAACTAGTAGCTTCCATACTTTACCTTCCCCACCTCTTCCCTTACCTGCCCCCTTCACCCTATCCACTCCTAACCCCCTCCCTATACCCTCAAATGCCATTGCGCTGGATCCCACTCCCATTTCCATTCCCATCAGTACCCGGACATCAACCTTTTTCCCTCCTCTCTCCTATTTCCCAGTACCTGCAGACCTCCGAGTTGATTGTGTGAGTTTTCCTCACTCTAAAAACCACCGCTAATTATCCGTCATGCATTTTATCCCTTTCTGAATTTGGCATTGCATTCAATACTTCAAGTCTTCAAGCCTCTTTCCCCAAGAAAAAATTGACAGAACCATCCTAGTAGTTTCAAGCCTCCTAGCTAACTCCAGTGTTCCAAGCGCGAATTACTATCCGTGCATTTCTGGACACTTAAACTTTGTATTACGTATAATCCGCCTTTTATCTCCCACCTCCTCACCCCCTAGCTTCATAAGTCCACAACCTCAAGACCAATTAGTTCTAACCGATCCCTGCCTCTAAGGCAGTGGTTTCCCCCAACCGGTGTGCCGCGGCACTAAGGGGTGCCGTGAGATCTTTTGAGGGTGCCGCCAAAATTCTCGGAGAAAAAATTGCACTAACGCATTCTCTCTTGGCAGGAGAGGAGGAGGAGAGAGGACTACCGAGATAGCGGAGAGTAGAGACCTGCAATCCCACAGGAGTACCGCGGGTCTCATGGGGAACCGACGCAACCCAGTGCGGCGCGGGACGAGGTTTGATATGAAACGCGGTGCGGGCGTGTAAGGTCCTCGTGTGTGCGGGTTGCGGGAGAATAAAATTATTTGCAGGACTCCACAAAATGGAAATATCTTAAAATTAAATAGTTAAAAAGAAATAAAATATTATTTATCTGCTGCACGAAAAGCAACACGAACAACTCAAAATAACGTAAATTCTCACGTGGTTCTTGCGAGGAACAAAGACCATAGACCACACACGAGGCAAAATGTCTGAAGAGCATGACACAGGTGGAGCGCTTAGTGCTACAGATATTAGTTCATTATTAAAGAAAGGAACATACAGAACTACAAAGCCAAACAAAGGGAAATCTGATATTTGGAAATTTCTGTTTTTCTATAGTATGTGACATGGAAAGCACCTTCCTTTGCGAGCTGCGACAAATGCAGCAAAATACTCGCATACAGCAGCCACAAGTCTGGAAGTTCAGGTCTGAAGCGCCATGTGTGCACAGTTTTAATGTTTACATGCGGGCGGGAGCGGACAAAACTTGAATATTGCGGGCGGGAGCAGGAAAAAATCTATATTGTTGCGGGAGCGGGACTGAAAAATCTGTCCACAGAGAGGTCTCTAGCGGAGAGTCCTTCTCCACCCCACCCGTTCCTCAGTGAGCGTTGTGGTTTGACGCGTGATAACACACGTACAGGACAGGCGCGCATTCTCAACAATAAGTCCTGATATCAATAGTTTGTGTTCCAAGCATCAATCACAAGTTTCACACTGAGTATACATGCATGGTGCACTGTGGTCTATTTGTGTGTTTGTCTTGTATCATGAGTGTAACACTGTAACTACTTGAATACATTGTGCAACTACAGTAAAACTTGTCACAATTACATATTTGTATCGTAATACAATTTTTTTATTAAGGCAGAATCAGTGTAAACAGTATTCTCATATCATCTAGACTAGGTATAAGGTGTTGTTGCATGCAAACTCTCGGAAATGAAACAAATAAATAAATAATAAGAAAAAAGCTACAGAGATTTTAAATATCTATTTCCTTATAAGGGTGCAGGGAACTTTTTAAAGGCTTTCCAAGGGGTGCCTCAAACAAGAAAAGGTTGGGAACCACTGCTCTAAGGTCTTCACTTATGGATCTTTTTTTTTTTAATAAGTGGAACGTCCAGTCTTTTATCTTCAGGAACCTAATCGCCTCCCTATCTATATCCAAGTATGTTTCTTTGGGGGCCTCTAGCATTGCCATTTACTGTGATAATGAAGCTACAGTTCACTGCATCAACAAACACAGTTCCTCATTCACCCGCTCTTCACATGCCCTTGCTAAGATGTCTTATTTAGATCTCAGCTACTTAACCAATTCATTATATTCACCAAACATATTCCAGGTAAGAAAAATCAGATTGCTGATTCCCTCTCTCACTTCTCCTATAGAAATTCAGGACATTGACTCCAGAAGCGAATCCTATCCAACCCACAGTTCCTCCTATTCACATCTAATATTCCAGTGAACAATCCTTAAAGGTCCCTCCTCAAAGACTCCCTTGAATTTTAATTCTCCAAGCAGTTTCTCCCAGGACCCTGCAATCTTTCCTGATCGCTTGGAAATGCTCACTACTTATTTACTACTTCTTTCATTTCCTTCCTTAACACCTAAAAAAAACTGCTATTTAAGCGATATTAAATTTTTCCATGAACTCATTTATGACAAAATAACCCCAAATAACCAACACTCAGATTTCACTTTTAATCAAGGGCATTCAAAGAATGCACTTATCTCACTCCGACACAAGGCAGCCCATCACCCTAGAAATTCTAACAAAATGCATATAGAGGCTACTCTTCCATCCATATTGCCCGCACTCTTGATGCAATGTTGATTCTGGCTTTTTTCAGATTCTTCAGATGTTGAGAATTTACATTCAACTCCAGCTTTGACCTAAATATTCACCCAACCATTTCCTATCTTTTAATCATAGACAATGAAACCCTATTATTTTTCATTAAATAAAGTAAAACTGACTAGTCCAAAAAAGGGCATTTTATACACATTTTTTAACTCCAAACACCTATTTTTCCCTTCCAAATGCCTTTTAGCTTTGCCCCATTTCACAATTCTGATTTCAAAATCATCTCAAATCAGTCCTGTTCTACTCCGAAATCTCAAAACAAAACTGTTCTACACATTCTTTCAGAACAAGTGCAGCCACCACTGCAGCAGAGAAGGTTTCTCCCAACAGCAAATTCAAACCCTTGGCTGCTGGTCTTCCAACACGCATAAAAAGATATATTTGTTCAGACCAATCCTTTACCAAAAAGCCCTCCAGACAATTATCAGTCCCACAGTGGACTGCTCAAGCAGGAGTACTGCACCGATCCGTCTTCTAGTTATCCAATACCACTCTAACAGTAGACCTTTTGGGGGCACTTATGCATGTTTTTGGCTGCTGTCATAATTTGCTTTTTGGGGGCGCTCTGGGATTGGGCCAGACGCCAAGCTCTGTCTGCTTTCTGTGGTCAAGAGGGAAAAAAACCTGGGCTCACGAATCCGTCGAGCTCTAAGCCCTCTCACTAGACAGCATGCCAAACACGCTTTACTTTTATTATGATTACTTATATGTAAGTGCAAACCTGTGAAATATTAACTACCTGGTCTCATGGGTGCATAGTGCACTTTTTAGCGAGACACGAAATATGTACCAACAAGTACACATCACTTTAATTTCCAAAAGAAATGAACCCTTTTCACACAAGTTTGTCAGTTCTAAATATTTATATAAAGCATAACACTCAGCAATTAAAATGTTACGTTTCTTTTTTTCTGGATAAAAGAAAGTTATTTACACTCTGATAAAATGACTTCAATCCCCAGTACATTTAAATTTTCTATAAAGCTAGATATGAATGGTATGAGTACTACAAAATCAAAATCAATAAGCAATTTTCTTAATCTCTGAGTACAAAAACATCCTTATAAATTGTTTATGGTAGCGAAGAGTTTCTAAAAAAACAACTGACAGCACCATTTTCCCTGTATGTCCTATGGTGGATTAAGTTACCAGTCCATTCAATATTTAGGGCTCTTGACTGACGATCTTTCTAATTGAAATGACAAGGCTTTGTAAAATTCACCGTATCAAGATACGTGGATAAATCTGCAGGTGCTAAACCTGGATGAGTGATCAGGAGTGATGGGTTTTCCTGAGTTTAGCTGATACACTTTACCTAAAACACATAAACACAGAGACATATAAAGTATATATATATATATATATATATATATATATATATATATATATATATATGTGTGTGTGTGTGTACTCTTATAAAGAAACATAAATACGGATGCAGTATAGCTCAAAAAAAAGCATGCAGACTTAAAAAAGTCTTACATTTCAAGTAATGCAAGCAGTATATGATGAGACACACTAAAAGAGAAATTGAACGGGCTCCTTTCTACTTACTGATATTGAAATTTAATTTGAAATACCACTTGCACCTCTGACATTAGATCATACCTATGGGCATCTGTAAAAGAGCATGCAGCATGCATTCAACGGCTTGATGGCTAAATTATCACATTTATCCTATAGACATATTCTGTCTCTTTCACTGCTACTGTTGAACAAGGAGCTGTACCTGTATGAAGCACAGTGACCTGTGTGAAAAGGTGGAAATCTCTTAACATTTAACCACAACCAGTCAGTTTGATTCAGTTTAAAAGACGTCACCTCTGCTGACCCTGCACGTTACACTGAGACATAATGACTCTCCAGTTCTCTGCTTTCATGGGATCTTAAGGTGAATTGTTTTCTAAAATGGTTGAGAAATTGCCAGATACACCCCAGCAACCTCGACACAGAAGGTTAATGGAAGTATGAGATTATAATAATGGGCATTGTGCCATGGTATTTAAATGCATTTTCAAAATAAATAAATAAATAAAATTCTATTTAGTTCATCTAAAAATGTAAAACTATCAATAAGCAAATTTCTTAATCTCTGGGTATAAAAATGTCCATATTACTGTATGGCCAGCAGAGCGTTGAGAAAAAAAGAAAAACCACACCATTTCCGTTGTATGCCCTAGCTGGATTAAGTTACTAGCACAGAAAATACAGTGCTTTGCCAAATTCACTCCAGCAACCATGACATGAAGATTACAGTTTTCTCACTGCTTACACACAAAATCTTTACTCGTCACACACTCTAACACCAGAACCACACACCAAATCTGCAAAATCATGCACTAATTGTTCTCAGTTTTCAATTTGATAAATCATTTGCTGCAAAACAGAACTCTATGTTACACTAATTTAACAGAAAATCATATTCTGGCAAAGGTGTTTGCAAATGTTTTCTTTTGAAATGTGTTTGAGATATTTTGAATGCACTGCTTCATTTTGCAAGATATTTGTTGCATTTTGCATTTTGGGTGTCCAATCTGTAATCTTGGATCTGTAACGTTTGAAAAAACAAAAATTTAAAATAAATGGGTTTTCACTGAACAGTCAGTAGGAAGAACAAAATTATTGTAATGGTCGTTGTGCAGTAATATAATAATGCATAAAAAATATGCGTTAAAAATAGAAATTATTAGCTAATATACTGACATGAAAAGACCTTTTTAAATTATACTCTAAAGATCATTTTGAAGGTACAGGTATAGTGGGGTGGGATATATAAAATGCAAAAATATACAAAAATATAGATTTTTAATTACAAAAATGCTATTGTTGCAATTGCTATGTAATGAATCCTGTATATATCCATCATAAAGCTACTTAACTGCAGTGTAGAAGATAAAATGACATCTTCTATCATAAACGGTATTAAATGTTCAGTGACTTTCATCTTACTCCACACTCCTTCACAGTTAAACCTGAAGCACCACGCTGTAGTAATCAGATTCTGTGAACAGTACTTTATTTTAAAATTGTCAAATATATAATACTGGGAGGAAAATGTGTTTATTTCTCATTATATTGGGATTGTCCCCTTAAGTATCTGCAGTGGTTATAGCCTATTTGATATCAATTTGATATCACACTCTATATCAATTTCTATAATGTGTCAAGCGATTTGACAAATATGGAAAGTATAAAATTACTTTTACAGGGGGGAAAAATACAATAAATTACTTTTTTTATAAGACGTAATATATAAAGGGTTTATACTGAAAACACTCATCAATAATAATATTCAGAGCTTTTGTCAAAAATGCTATAAAAAATGTATTATCTTCAGACATAGCCAAATTGAAAATTAAGGTTTTGTCATTTTTATGCTTTGTCTACAATTACTACTTTGGCATTCCATGATAAAAAAATCAATTTATCCCAAAGGCCACAGTGTCTGCACCACCCTCAGGTAATCAAAGGTTTAATAGAACGAAGAAGGCACTTCTCCACATAATCTGATTTAAATAAACACTGTGTTTGTTAGATAACATCGATGTGTGTCAAACCCACATTATTCCAGTGTTCCAGTTCTGTCTGTTCCAGCACTCACTCATTCTGAAACAACCATTAGGAAACTGTAGATGCGTCTGCTTCTTGGAGAGCAGCAGCGGAGAAGCACTATAACAAGCCTCAGATGAGCTCATTAGGACTGTGTGCCCATGCTGTATCCTAACAACCATGTCTTGAGCAGCCTCTGCCTGTTTCCTATATAGGAGGGTGACGTCTAGCCTCGAGGGTCAAGCAAGACCTCTCCTGCTACAGGAGTATGGGAAGCAGCATGAAACGAATGATGATACGTGCGTGGAACACCCCTGACGACTTCCCGGCCAGTGTTTTAGGGTGATTTTTTCCCCACGGCTAAAAGCAACTTGATCTATTCATAAAAACAATTTTTGTACAGTACGTTCAATTATCAAGGCCAAATGCAGCGTTTGTTCATCCAGAAAGACAGTGTTTAAAGTTCATCCATATTAAAACCATGAGGACATGATGATGAATGCATCCTAAGGTAATTAGCTACATGCCATTAACATGAAACAGATGTGACACATTAATCAAGTATTTAGTGGACACGTATGTATGAAGCATTTTTCTTCTGTGTCAAGTTTGTTAGTTAAAGGTCATATTCAAATATGTGCATCGGTGCATTCCCTAACAGTGGAATAAATGCAGTTTTCACTACCTGAGGGTGAGTAATAAAATTAACTTAATTTTTAAGTTAACAAAAGACTTTGTTTCAAAACCAGTAGGCTTATTTTTGCATGTTAAGCATTTTTGCGCTTCTGTTTACCATATTTGATGTATCTGTGTTGAACAGTGTTCATGTGAAGAAAATCTTAAAAATGTTGCAAATGTTTATTAATTGCAGCTCAATAAAACTGTTTAATATATTACCATAACAATGTCTGTGTATTTTCGGATGTTTGAAAATGTGGATTACATACAGTAGAGGGAATAAGAGAATATTATGAATAAAAATGAATAAAGTCTTTTGGGTTTGGAATGACATGAGAGTGAATAAATGATGATAATTTGTGTGTGTGTGTGAACTAACCCAATAAAGATTAAGGAATAGTTACTTAAAATACGCATTAAACATGGATCCTCAAAGATTAATTAATGATTTTATAAAGGATTTTTTTGCATCGAATCTCTCGAAACACTAGCATTAGTTCAAAGTCAAATTCCACCGAAAGTTAAGTACAGTTGCATGATGGAAATCTTTACTCTCTTTAGAGATAGAACATAGCAGTTGAAAGTCCCAGTGCATATAGTAAATGCATGTTTAAATACTGCAAGACATTTGCAATTTTTGGAATTTGAGCCATTATAAACCAACCACCACTGTACTGTAGAATAATAATAAATTGTAAATTGCAAATGAGTTATTAGGGACAGGTTGATTGATTGATTGATTGATTGATTGGTGACAGTGATTGTAGTTTTATCCCATAGCGACTGCATCTGTCAAGTCAAAAAAAGGACATTATTAAAGTAGTCAATGGCTTGTATACAGTATTTCGAGTCATCTGAGGTCATAGCTTTTTTGTGAGAATCAATGACTGCAAATCTGTAATGATGTCGCTTAAATTTTTATTAAATGACAGATATTTTGCTATTAAATACTTTTAACAGTTATAGTTTTCATTGAAATAATAATCATACATTATTTTCTATTCAAAATGTCCTCCGATGTAACTTGAGCTGTTTGTCTTCGACCTGAACTGTGGAGAAGTTTCTTCCAGAAACACGCATCGTAGTTTTTAAGTTAAACGCGGTTGTAAAATGTCCGAACGACTCTTGAGCCGGGCCTGCACTTGCTGAAGCATGCACATTTTAGAGACAGCATTTATTTAAGTTTGCCCATGGTTATGATCCATAACATTAGTCATGGTCTCTGCCCTGTCCTTTAAATTAAACTAAATCACACAGCAGACAGCAAGGTAAACATAAAGCTAGAAATGTCATAAAAGATTTAGTCTGAGTCAAAATGACTTATTAAAATGTTGTTTCCTATGAGTTGGATGTCATATTCAGAGGTATAAAGGTATGCGGTCTTACATAACACTGTGACTCTTGTTCATTTTAGTCCTTAAATTGCGATCTACTGTGAACTGTACAGTTATAACCAAATCACAGCGTGACATTTCCAGGACACCAATTTTCTGAGATGCCTTTTGTGCAGCATTTCCAATGCCTATTCCACCATCTGCTACCAAATATATTTAGACCATAATGTGCCATATTAAAATCTGCCTTTTTTTCACAACAGGCTGTCTGAGTTCACTACATCTAAAGAAAGAGTATAAAATAACAGACTTTTTATTTGCTTGCCTCCGTGGCTGTATTTTCAGTCCGTGCACTAAAACGCAATGGCAAATGTTGCTGTCAGAGCCCAGCATCTGGCAAGTAGATGAACGACATGGCCATCAGCCTCTGATATCTGTGGCCATGCCTCTAATTCTAGCTGAGCCTCGCGTCAACGCTTTCTGATCAATGCAGCTAATCGTCAGATTAATACGGTTCATCACCTGTGCTTCTTTTTCTCAATGGTTTAAAATGTTCTTGTTTAAAGCTGCTGTAAAACACTGCCCCCTGTTCTGCAAGCCCCTAAAAACAGGCTCTGTTAAATAACAAAAGGGCAATGTGTGGTGTCTGCCTCTTTCTCCACGGAAATGTCAAGAAAATGCTCTCGGGGCCACACCTCTCCACGCAAGACGCCCAAGGGACTGTCTCCCATACACCACTTTCTTTTTTTTGCACATAAAAGTACAGCATTTCTCACGCGATTCATGCTTACTTTGAATTCTTCAGTGCAGGGCTGGTCTAAGGGATCGATTTCTGTAGCAGCGGCAGACCATTGGATTCATCCTATTTTACACATTCCACTCTCGCAGAGATGTAGAGAATATTACAGAAAATCAGCAGGTACAGAACGGCACAGAACACTGTTACGGTCTGTACACAGAACAGCACTCCATGAACATATGAACACCATCCCTCCTACTGACTGGATGTAAATGATTTAGCACAGATTATTCTGGGCAGCCAATGGACTCACTTTGCCAACTGTCTAAGATTAGGCGACTTGGTAGATTAGTCAAAGAAGGATATCAAGACACATAGACGCATTGATTGTCGTTACATGTAATCTACTAAAGGGTCCAAAATGTGAAATAACGCAAACTATTACGGTCCCTGAACATGTCTGTGGCCAATGTAGAGAGATAATTAACAAATTATTATTTTATTGAATAAATCAATATACAACAGACTTCATAATATGTTTTTTTTTCTGTGGAAAAGCTCTTGAAATAATGCCTTGGATCACATGAACTGCTCTCTTACCTCTCTGTTTATTAAACAATGCTAAATATGTGCTCTGTTCATACACTAATTTACTCAATACCTCAGTCATCCTATTATGTGCAGCTGAATACAAGACGCTGTTAAATCATTTTTGCTGAACGTCAGGCTGAAAGACAGTGAACTGAATTGTACTGTAAAATACAATCAAGAATTGTGTTTTTTGAGGTATGAAGTATGAATTATATCATTTACAGTGAAAATATATACTGCATTCAGAAAGGTTATACATGTATAGTTTATTCTAAACCAATATTAAAATAGCTTTTAAGCAAAAAAAAAAAAAAGTAGTCTTATAATCCAGTGAAAGTGAAATTCTATTTTATTGCATATTAATATTTATGCTTGTTTTCATGTACGTTGGGGTGTTTAAGTTACATTTTTATTTACAGTTACATTTTGGTCTTCATTACGCTATTTTAATGAAGTTATTGTATAATACTGTGTATTTTAAAATGCAAACAGATTTTTGTAGTGGGTTGGAATATAAACATGGCATGCTATATGTGGCTGTGAATACACAAGCACCAAATGCCAAGCAAAGAGCGTCCGGAGTTTCTAGCAACCACAGCTGTTTTTCCCCGTAAATCTGACATTAGTGCATCTGCTCAGTCTAGCCTACTTCACTTACATTAATCACAAAAAACAATCACATTTTTATTCATTGCAACCAAAAGTTACGCTATACTAAGTTATTTTTGCCCACAGAGATGCATGGCAAACACCTGCTATTAAATATCATCAATCTCTCTGATCATTTGAAGCAAGCATTGTTTGTTTCACAGGAAAATCATCTGAATAGGGTTAGGTTTTAAAACATGCGCCTCACCTTCAAGCCATAGGATATTAGGAACGAGCTCTGTTCTTCTGTCCGTTTATATCCACAACTTCTTGACGTTTAGCATCTTTCCCCCGCACAGTCCGAAACTGTCCATACTCGTTTGTGCCAGAGCGTTCAGTGTTCACGACGCTAAAGAATTTCACTGGACTGAAACAAACGGGAGCGTTATACTGGCCAAAGGGCGTTCGCTTTTTAGCCTTACATCTAACTTTGCAGGGCAGTTTTAGATAGTTAGCTGAAGTGCGTGCTGTCAGCGGAGGACCGTGAACGCTCTGATCCGGCGGTAAGCGCGCGCGCGTGGCAGGTAGGAGGCGGAGTCCACTGATCTCCACACGAGCGCGTGTCGAAAACGCCCGGAGGATCCGGTCACAGGCGAACGCAAAGTACAGTCCAAACCCGGTTCCGGAGGTAAGAAAGAAAAACGTCAAATTATTCGAACACCAAAATTGCACGAATGTCATTGAGAAAAAGAAAAAAATCTAACCACGCTTTCTATTCCCTTTAGAAATAAAGCTAAAATGTAGGTTACCGTTCGAGAAGCCTACTAATATAGAAACAAGGTAAATAAGGTACACATGATTGCTTACTAACTGGTAATCATTAACTCATTTATAGCACTATTAATAATTATGTTATTAATCTTTAGTAACAATTTAAACTATACTACGTATGAACTGATGTTTCGTATGAACTTATTTTCGCATCGGTCCTCGAAAACACACTTAAACACACCTTTAATTTCAAGCTGATTGCTAATATATATATATATATATATATATATATATATATATATATATATATATATATATATATATATATATATATATATATAGTATAAGCAAAACTTAAAAGTGCAAGTGTCTGAAAACGATGCTGTTATCGTCTGAGTGTAAAAGCTCAGCTAAATGTGCATATAGTGCTTTTTTTACAAAGTGACATAACAATCAGTTTCTGAAAAAATTACCTGACCACATTAGGCAATAGTTCAGACTTAATTAATTAAAAATAGGCAAAACACTAAGTTCAAACAGCAATAGAGGCTATTTACAATAAATTATAAATAACAATTCTATTTACACGTGAAAATAGCAGTATTGTTAGTTATATGTTATTTACTACTTATTTATTTATGCTATTTATTTAAATAACCTATAGATTTTATTTACCCTTTGTTTAAATAGTAGAGTTTTCTGTTATTTATAATTGCCTACTTATTGCAACTAGTGGCAAGTATCTGCACCTCAGTATTGCAGTACATTATAAAACAGTACTATATAATAATAACTTACTAAGTGCGCAATTTAATTCAAATTATTGAACGGATGCTACCTAATACTTTATTTTCAACTTTTTGATTAGGCTATTTTATTTATTTATTTTTTTAAATAAATGCTTTTACTGATGTGATGTGCGATTTGATGCGTATGACACATGATTCACCTTCTGCACCACTGACGACTGACAGCCATCTTTTTAATATTGACTATCCCAGTCACACGTCGCTGGATGGAGTTAGCATAAATCGTCTCCACCTCAAAGGCAAGCTATTTGCACTTAATAGACAGTCCGTTAAAGACACATCAGGGATCCCAGTGATCAACTGCATATTAACAGTACACGGCGCGTACAGTCTCTGATTTTATTCAAATAAATAAAGCCTCACTCTGAAGCGGAAAAGATTCACTATGAGTATCACTGCAGATTATTGAAATGAAATGCTAAATTATTTTATTGCCATCATCATTCTTTTTGCAAACTGCCTACCTTCAGAACAATTTCCTCCCCTTGACCCACATAATTGCTTCAGCCTTAAGGGCATGTGAATCAGTTCTCGTGAGTCAGCAGTACACCCCATGTGACGTGTCAATACCTTCCATAACATGCACACAAAAAAATTGTGATTCATCATATTGTGGTCTAGCTATCAACAGACTGGGGGAGGTACAATACCTTGAGGGGGGTGTTGGAGACATCGCAATAACACAGCCCCGTGCATCCTTTGACAAAAGTGAAAGTGCTTATATCACATCTAGGGAGCACGCTTTACATTCAAGGAATGTGGTATTGTGTAGGGTGATTGCTGAATACATTTTGATTGTATTCATCCACAGCATGTCCGGAATGCAATCAGGGCTCATGCCGCTTCCCCATCCATCATGCAAAATTCATAGTATTCACATATTGTGTGTCCAGGGCATATAAAGCTTCCCCAGAAGCAGGCTATGGATCACTGAAACGTTACTTTGTTCTTTCTATATCTGATAACCCTTTATGAAAATAAAATACTATTCAGTATCACATACCGTCAGAGGATAAGATTTAATTACAGTCATTTTTACTGTAAATCGGCTGCTTAATTGTCTTTAATATAACAGATAACAGAAAAAGTCTTTTTTTCTGTTATCGCTCTTAGATAATGTTTCTAAATGGTTAGTTGGAAAGCAGCATTCTTTGTGAAGCTGTTTTGGAAAAGTATATATTTTGAGTATATAACCGATCGAAAAAAAAAATCCTAGAAAGCTACTTATTTTAAAGAAGACTGATACATATACCAAAAGCACAAAGACATTTCTGATTTATTCATTAAGCCAGCTGAGAACACAACACTATAATAAGATTCACAGCATGACACCAGTGATATTCAAGTCACAAAACACAAGCTTCAGGGTCAAACCCTTCTACTCTAGTAGCAGTTTGCTGTAGCTGGAATATTGGCTTGAGGGACATCCTTTCACCGTTTCCTCTTCGTCTAGCACTCTGAAATCTCCAGAGTGCAGTTTTGTGTGGAGAAAAATAGCTTCAAAATTAACCTTGTATCGTGTAAAATTAAAAGATGAATGAGACTCCTGTCAGATGTTAAAACTGTTCAAGGTTGTACAGCATCAAGAGAGGAAAACAAGTTCATGGTAATTTTGGATGAGTCAATGTCATTTAATGTGCCACTCTAATTTAGAGACTGTTAATGCTTCTCACGGGACACCGTGTTCTGCCTCTTCACATCTGGACTTGTCCTCGCGTAGGACTGTCCTAAGGAGGTTAAAAGAGATGTAACATGTTATAAACGCTATATAAATAAAAGTGATCGTTTGATTGACCGTCACATAAAGAACACATGCAGCATAAACATGCACACTTCACAAGACCTCACAACTAGATTGGACCGAGTATGCAAGGTTTGTGCAATTAAATGTTCATTAGTCAACCTAAGATTTGTTCAAATTATATAAATGTGTATTTGCTGATCGCTGACGGCAAACGAGAAAGTATTGTTTGTCTTTATTACTTATTAAAGCAATCATTGCCTACTTTTTGCATACATTTTAATTTGTTTGTTTAATAGTGCCATCCGATTTTTATCCGTATTCGAACTGAACAAGGACAGTGGACAACAAGAGGGAAAATGTGAGCACAGTGTGCTGCTGCTCTCAGCGCCCGCAAAATAAAAGCCCCGTCTGGAACACAATGCCCTGCCTTTAATATTGAAATGGTGAGCGTGATTTCACCAACTACACAATGTACCTTGATCAGCATTCTTCTAATTACATTCTTGTTGATACTGGAACAACATTCCAATCAACCAGTCAGATCTGAGCTTATGATCAGAGTTAGGTGTTTCTACAACCTTGGTAATCAGCTGTCATTTCCCACTGATTTTAGGAATACATTTTGGGTAGGGTTAGGGGTAGGGATAAGTGCATATTTTTGGTGAGTGATGTTGAATCAGGATCAACAAAAATGTGTCACGTCTTACTTGGCAAAATCACGGTAACCACAATGAAATATGGTTGAAATAAGGTCAGTTGTTTTAACGTTCTTTTTTAGCGTTGATACAATGTTTAATGCTGAACGTTGAAAACCAACAGATGCATGACTAATCTTCAACAATAATAAATGATTGAGAAAAGATGAACAAAAACACTTTTACAAGATCCGTGTGCTGAATCAATTTCATGTTTTCAACAGCAAACAAAATAAACTTCTGTCTTATAAATTATTATTATTAAATTAAGATCAATATTATATATTAGCATTTTACAATATTTGGATCATGAAACCAACTTTAAAATCTAAAGGTATGTGTTAAAATATCATCATGAACAACGTACAGTATGTAACAATAAAACTTAAAAACATAAAAATAAATACATTTTGCTGCATTACCATGTTGAAACAATTCCTATTGGTTGTTTCACCTTATTGTTTTGATCATGATTGGTTAATCTGACTGTCATCTACAAAATTGGCCAATGACTCTGTTTTGCGCCTTTCTAAATGTGAAAATCTGACCGTTATTAGTCTTTCTGAGTGAAGCTGTTGACTGCAGCTGTTTGCCCGGTTGGCCCCAAATTATTTTTATTTGCCTGTTGAATTTTAGTTAAAGAGGAGAATTTGAGTCAGAGAACAAATGTTAACAAAGAACAATAACTGAAACGTGAACACTGGACAGGTGTGATCTGCGAGGTCTCATAAATATAGTAAATTCAGGTAATTCTATATTATAGCAAAGTATAATGTAACTAGAGTTTACAAATGGGTAATTGACATGTGAAGATAAATACCTTTGTGTGTGTGTGATTTTGTTATGCTGTATCACAGATGCTAGGCTGATGTTACAAGTTATGCTGATGATAAGCGGGCAACTTGTTGGTAAATTTTGCGACTTTACAATATTGTTTAGGCACTTTCCCATTGAAAATGGGTAACAAATTTTTATCTGGATATTTTAGACCAGTCAGAGGCCCAGTGTATCATCACGCCATGCTTATCTGATGTTGCTAATATTTGTCTGTTTAGAGATTTCTCACAGTTTTTCATATGTTTTTATATATATATATATATATATATATATATATATATATATATATATATATATATATATATATATATATGCATTTAATATAATTATATAATCTTCTGTTCATGTTTGCTGAATATCATATAATTGCATATATATTTAAATTAATTAAGATTGTGACACTTTGAGAAGTGATTGGCATGCAGTAGCACTAGAGTTACTTAGGCTCCTGTAGTATATTAATGTCAATACATTTTAATTGAATCTTTACTTGACAAGTTTTTATTTACTTATTTTTATTTTAAGTAATATACAAATATGATTTAACCTTTGGTGTAACATTTTATTATAATCATTATTATATTATTATTATTTTCTTCTTTTGTTCTTCACCTGTATGTAAACACTGTGCAGTGTTCAAACTGTATTTACAATGTTAAGGTCGCTTACAAATATATTATTATATAACTATTTTTATCAGGAATAAAACTGATAAAACTTTGCAGAGTTGTAGCTGAATAGTTAGGACTACTACGCTACTAAAATTTTATGTTGGTCATTATGGTGGTACTTAGAGAGCCAAATATTTTCTAAATAGGTGGTACTTGATATAAAAGGTTTGAGAACTGCTGGTTTAAAGTAGCAATAGTGTTTTTTTAAGGACTTTTCAGTAAACAGTGTTTTCTTTCCTCTTGCACAGTCATCAAGGATCCAGCTATTCACTATTTGGTAAAGTATAATTAATCTGCTACACTGCACTGTCACTTAGTAGAGATTCATTGAACTTTAATTTAAATTTACTTGGTTTAAAAAAATTACTTTTATTTTACTTGTTTTGGGGGGCCCTGAAAAAAACTGCTTGTGAATAATTTGTTAATATTGTACACTATAATCTGAATACATGAATAATGAATAGAGTTGTGTGTATATGCACAAGGCTGTTGGTTTCAACATTTTATCAGAATTTGAAGAAACATTTATAATAAAATGCATTTCATTCAAGGCAGGGATTTTCCTGAGTAAATTATTTCAAGGTGACTGTCAAATTTAGTGCCGCCTCTGGCTATCGACAAAGCTCAAACAGGTAGTCACATGCTCCTGTACCCCTTTACCGCAGACACAGTTTCTGCTGTAATTGGAATTTTATGTGTGAACAGTGTTGATCTAAATGCTAATTAGGTTCTACTTAAACATACAGTTGTGTATTTACCCTTACTGAAAGTATGATGGTAAAATGTTGTGTTATCAACATTGATTCAATTTTCAAAATCAAAATTTTAATTTACCAATGCTGAAGGTAAGTTGGTGTAAGTTGGTGATTTCAAAGGGGAAGGTTATTCAATGTCTATAGAACAACCTTAATTCACTGGGATTAGCTGGGAAGAAATCTGATGTTTTAAAATGCTAGATTATGTAGATAAATTATATTTTCAACTTTAATTGGATAAAAAACTTTGTGTCACTGATCCTGATTTGTCACAAAATAAAGACAGAGGATTCAGTTGTAAATGAATAAGAACAGTTTATGGAAGAAAAAAATGGATGTCCAGTCAATTGTCGAAATGAAGCTTGAGCACATCTCTCACAGACAGGGTAGAACAGGGACACAATGGACAAGATACAGAAGCTGAAGAACCCGTTAGCCTGGAGCATGGTGGAGACACCATGAATCTGACAACAAAAGGTAGCGTTAGCAGATCTTAATAGAGCAACTAACGAGCCACAGCTGTAACTGATCAGCTCACGGACACAATCAACAGCACACCCACTGACGCACAAATACACACAGAGACAGTGCAAGGATGAGACCATGATCCCATGAATCTTGACAGTACCCTCCTTCTAACTCACTGTAATTGTCAATAAGGAGTCAATAAGAATGTCTTGGCAGGAACCTAGCTTCTCTCCTCCGGAACGTAACCTTCCTGGCCCACCAAGTACTGGAATCCACGTCCCCTCCACCTTGAGTCCAGAATACGACTGACCAAATAAATTGGTTCCCCGTCTACCAGTCGCTGCGGTGGGGGAACCAGAACCAGGGAATTAAGAAAAATGAAAAACTGGGTAAATTCTCCTGTACCCCAGAGGAAGTTTGAGGCAGACTGCCACTGGACTAAGGATCTTACTCACAGGGTGTGGGCCAAGGGAATTTGAGAGCAAGTTTATTACAGACAAAGTGGAGCAGAATTATTTTGGAAGAAAGCCACACTTTTTGACCCACAATGTAGATGGGAGGCTTCGACTGGTGATGATCAGCCTGAGCCTTGGTGCACGCTCCCACCCGGAGGAGAGTCTCGAGCTCTTTTTCAAGTCCGGTGGCACTTAAAGATACACTCAAAATTACTGAAAATTGTGATTGAGTGACACCACAGGTATGTGAAGGTGTCAAGTCAGTGCTCTGTCCAGGAGGTTACCTTCCTCTGTAGTGCCTTGCAATCATGTCTTCCGGCCACCCATTGCAATCTTACCAGGAGTAGAGTGGCAGATGAGGCTTCACTTAATGATACTACTCCTGGCAATAACCTTAGACCCACTGACAGATTTGACCTTTTACTGGGCATTCTACCAAAAAAATTGGCCCGCATTGGCACACTGTAAGCATAAGTCTCTCATCCTCCAACAATCTCTCTCCTGAGAATGCAGAGCTCTACCTACCTGCATGGGTTTGCCCTCAGACAAGTGGCTGATTATTCCTCTGAAATCCATGGAAGAATACTCAGAAACTTCTGACATTAGCTTATGAAAACCTCGCTAGTTACACTGTTGAAGATGTGAGTCCACATGGAGAATCTAACTCGGTGGGTAATTCCAGTGTGAATATCTCCCTTTGAATCCAATCTGCCAACCCATGCAAGGAACATGTCCCACTGCACTCCTCGTTCCACTTACACTCTGCCACCAGAGTTCGAACTTGAAGTGCTGCCTTTTCCGACAGTATAGACACTGTGTCTTTTCTCTGAACTAGAAAATACAGAAAACATTCAAACCAAACTGTAAAACTGTGTTAAATTGTGACCTATGCTCTCAACGCCAAATGCAAAAATGTTCATTCACGTGTTTATGACCTCGAGGTTAGATTATTATAATGCTTTATTGGGTGGTTGTTCTGCACGCTTGATAAACTTCAGCTGGTCCAAAGCGCAGCAGCTAGAATCCTTACTAGAACCAGGAAATATTATCATATTAGCCCAGTTCTGTCAGAACTGCACTGGCTCCATATCAAACATATCAACATATCAAACATTTAGCTTCTTAATACTAGAGTGAGCTCTTATCACATTATAGTCCTCCATGTCCCCCGCATTCTCAAAACTCTGGTCATTTGATAATACCTAGAATATCAAAATCAACTGCAGGCAGCAAATACCTTTCCTATTTCCTATGTCATAGTCCTTTCCACAATCTGACATAGCTGCATTTAAAATTGAACTGTAAATGCTGGTGATCCAGCCAGAAGGGAACTGTCCCCCAACTGAGCCTGGTTTCTCTCAAGGTTTCCTTTTCTTCCTTTCTGTCACGGATTAGGTTTTGGTTCCTTGCTGCTGTCGCTTCTGGCTTGCTGAGTTGAGGGAAATTAATTTCTAGTGGCTATTGTCAATTACACAGATTGACATTAAACAGAAATAAAGTGTTTAATCTTGTCATAACATTTTTAAGAAGGTGGATGCTCTTGATTTTCTTTTGAATGTAATTTTTTTGCCTTATAAATTACACACAAATTGTATGAATTTCAATGAGCAAGCACTCTCAAGACGTTTCTGTAGTAATCAAAGCTATTCCCTCTGGGCTGGGATTTAATGTGAAGTAATCTGACTTTCTATAAAGTAAAGACAATAAAGATTGTAACTTCAATTTAAATTGTAAAATTGAACTTGATAAAAAAATACTAACAAAGATATAAGACAACGCTTTAATGAAAAAAAGAGTGTTATTCCAGGAAAATTATATTGGAATATCATCATAAGGGATGTTAATTAGAGGAAAGCATGGCTGTTTCCTTACATATTTTGTATTTCAAACAAGGTTCACCTGAGGATTTTACTCAAAATAGATCCAACTACCATGTTGCTCTCTAACTTTATGGATATTGGGAAAGAATATTCTCTTTGTGCATTAAAAATTTACATTTTAAAAGACAAACATGAAAGTATGTTCTTTAAGTACACTCAAGTGACCTATTACTTAATTTATGCATTTGATTATTTATGAAATTTACTTAATTTATGCATTGTTGCCCATAACTTGTTATATACTGTACCTGATTGGCTCCAGTGTTTTTATTTTATTTATTATTTTGTTTTATTATTATTAAAACAAATAACATGCATTTATTAGTATTATTATTAATTATTTAATTTAATTTGACATCTAAGAGGATATCAGTATTATTATTAATTATTTAATTTAATTTAATTTAATTTAAAATGACATCTAAGATGATATCATGTGTTTGTGCAGAAATGCACTGTCACTGAAATAAAAAAATGTAACACTTGAAAAAACTACTGTGGAATACTAAACATGATAGACAGGAAAAGCTAATAGCCAATTAAATTCCTGCATAATTAAATGTGTTATCATATTGGACAGTTGTAGTATATATATATATATATATATATATATATATATATATATATATATATATATGAGAAAGGCCAAAATAAACAGCATAAATGCAAATAATTATGTGATTTGACCTGAACAGGTACCACTGTGATCTCTATAAACAAAGTTATGTTTGGTAGATTGTACACTAATAGCTTCAAAGGAATTTAAATTTGCTGAAAATATACAGAAATCCAAGAGTAATCCATCAATTAATCTTTTGTGAGTGAAAAGCTGCCTGTCTGTAAAAACAAATCCATCATTAAGGCATTTTTGCTTCAAACCATTGCTTTTCTCTGATGAAAATGTCTAAATCAGAAGAAAAACATGCATGTACAAAAGAAGACAGTTCAAAACATTTCTTTGTGTGCTGGTGGATTTTTTAAAAGACAACAAGGAATGAATTTTTTTCACTTATTATGGATTATGTTTTTGAATTTTGGCCAGAAGTGACAGCTTTGTTTCTTTCAAGCTTTCCGCTTCATAACACGTAAATTCAATCAATCAATCAATTAATCATTAATCATTTTTATTTATATAGCGCTTTAACAACACAGGTTGCATCAAAGCACTGTACAGTATAATGTAGAAGAGTACAAGGATGTATAATGGCGAGAGTGACCAATTTCTTATTGAATGCAGAGTCTCTGTAGTCAATTCAACGACAATCACTAGAAGTTAAGTGTCCCCAACCAAGCAAGCCAGAGGCGACAGCAGCGGCAAGGAAACAAAACCCCATGCATACAGAATGGAGAAAAAAAAACCTTGGGAGAAACCAGACTCAGTTGGGGTCAGTTCTCCTCTGACCGGACGCCCAGCACTTAACTTCCAGTTCAATTTTAAACGCAACTGTGTCAGATAGTGTAAATGACTTAGTGTCTGTGTGTAAGTGTGTGTGCATCAGGATCTGGTGATTGGTCCACGGAGCGCATCTAGATGTTCTGGTCTCTGATGAACATAATCTCTGGGTGCTGATCCACCATCTAGTCTGGATACAAACTGTGAAAGCAGATTGAGAAAGAGACAGGACTAATATTAGCGTAGATGCCATTCTTTTTACGATGTCACAAGTGCATCGTATTGAAGGAGTAGTGTTCCCGGTTCCAGCAAATCTAAGTAATGCAGCCTAAAAATCCTTTAACGGATTTGAATAATAAAAGTGTGTTGGTGTGTTATGTGTAGGCTAAGTTAAAAAGATGTGTCTTTAATCTAGATTTAAACTGGCAGAGTGTGTCTGCTTCACGAACAGAGTTAGGGAGATTGTTCCAGAGTTTAGGTGCTAAATAGGAATAATAAATTAATGCAATCATATTGGTTACTTGTGGATTATTGTAATGTTTTTATTTTGATTCTTACTCTGAAGGCACCCATACACTGAAATGAATCTATCACTGTGCAAGTGATGTAATGCTACATTTTTCTACTTCTACATCTTGGATGGCCAAGGCTGAGTAAATTTTCTAGACAAAATGTTCCTTTTAAACAATATTTCAGAAGAAGCACTTGAATTTCTGTTGGCTTCAAAAAAACAAAAGTACAACACTTAATCTTTGAGAGTTCATTCTTGAGTTGCCATACCCAAGTCATTCCCATGATAACACTACTGTCTACATGATGTATTACGTTCTATTTATCTGGATTCTTTCTTTTCCAATTTCAAAGCAGTCAAAACAGTAACATGTAGTTAATCTCTGGCTGTACTGCTGAAAATGGCTTTTATTGAATTCTGGAAGACCTCAGAAAAAGATAATCATGAATTGTGTCACTGGAAATGAAAACCTTCTCAAGCAGTAAAGCGTGTTTGTTTTTAGTGTGATGTAGATACATTTTGACTCTTAATAGCAATACGCAATGCCATTATTCAAATGATTTTGTTTTTCTACAGCAAATAAACAGATTCTGGAATGGATACTACTCAGTTAAATGTTAAACTAGAATATGTAGCAAAGTCACTAAGTGACTGAATAAAAAGTGTAACTTTTTTATTATTGAACTGTGGGGGATGTTCAAAGACAGTAAATGCACCAACAAATATTGTATTAAGAGTAAACGTATCATGACTCTGTCAGCTCTTGCTTTTCCTGTGTAGATCATTTCTGTTGGCACAAGAAACATATTCTGTTAGAGTTAACGAAACAGATGGGTATAATAAGCTGACATAACATAAGTAACTCCATTTGAAATGATAGCTTAGAATGGGCAAAAATTGTAATAGCCAAGACTTCACAGCATTCTGACCACGAGGACAAAACAACAGGTGTCACAGCATCACTCAAATTGTAGTTATTTTCAGTAATAACTGTGATGTATTATGTATATGTATGTATTTTGTTTTACAGCCTAGTTATGTTTCTTGATTTTAACCATGTATTTTGGATTAAATCTTTGCTTGCTGTTTCGGACTGTGTTTGCTCCTTGACATTTGCTCATGTTTACGGATACCCTCTTGTCAGAGACGGATACCTCTGGATTACTCAAGCCTATTTAGAATTGCTCTTAAGTCTTGCCTCTGCCATACCTTTGTTTTTGTTTCACCCTGCCAGTGTTATGACTATGTCTATGAATAAAAGCTTGCGTATGGATCCGCTCGCCTCTTGTCTCGTCGGCGTTGTTACAATTTCTCAGTAGGCGGATCTGCTATGATACGGTCACGCACAAAAACAAAACAAAATGAATAAAGATAGGTAAATGGATGAATAAGTGTCATGCAGTGAATGCAATGAATGCAAAAACCATGCTTTTGTATCACTGCTCTAATGGCATTCCTTGTTTATTTGACCTCAGGGTCACAATGTCAAAATGCGTTCTTCACAATTTTGAGCAGTGATGTCAGACCTTTATTTCCATATACTATTTTCAGAAATGTATCGATTGAGATAGGAATGAATATGCTCTGGAAACAGAATCAGTTAAAACGGTCTGCCAAGGGGATCGAAAACAGGAAAAGTTATTTATATCAGAGTCTCTGCAGTTACTTTGCACTATCAGTGGCTCTGTTTTCAGCTCTTTCAAAAATCTATTACACTCAAGGTCAAAAACCTGATGATCACGACTTGAAAAAACTTGAAGAAATGCTGAAGAATAAATTATAATATTAGTATGTTATTATTATTGTTGTTATTATACTAGTTGGACCTTGAAGCCTGGCTTCAGGCAAATGCAAATTAGCAATAAACCAGTTAGTCGGTGATGTTTGGAAATTGTGATAGTTCTGCTCCAAAACTCACACAATCGGTTAAGTCAATATTGCTCTGTCAGTCTATTGATGTTCAAACAAACAGAGCAATGTTTGAAAGGACCTCTGTGTTTACAATTTTCAGGGAATCAATCTATAAAAGGTTAACTTGTTTCTTTACGGTCTCTGAATATGAGACCATACGACACACTTCACATTTAAAACTTGCTAAAATCCATTTTGACTAGTACTGCACTAGTCTATATATCTATAAAAGCATCGATTTTTATTGTCTTCTAAACACCTTGAATCGTGTCATTGCCTGTTGCTCTGTTGCACAGGGATCTTGTGTCATTTCTGTGCTGCCCCATTTTGGAAAATTCCCAGTGGAGTGATTCTAAACACCAGACATTTCATACTTTTTTTATCCATGTCAGAGATGCTTTATTTTGACAAATAGATTAGTAGCGAGAACAAAGACAGATAGAGGTTGTAAGGCTGGTTCCAGCTGTCTGAACTTTAACAGGAAATAGACAACACACAGCAAACTACATCTCGTTTATTGCAAAGTTTAACTATTTGTTTCAGTCTATGAAATACCTTTAGAAGCCATGCGAAAATGCACCAGCTCTATGCAAAAACAAGCACTTGCCGCTTGTGACTCGTGACAAGAAAGTAAAAAGATCTACTTTAATTTAATATGACATATTTTAGTATTAGTAACTGCAAACTTTGCACTTAGCATTATTTTTTTAAACAACACACTTATTAAATGACTCACTCTTCCCTTTAATGTTTGATGGTCTGCTGTCACCACATCTCTGATTAGTTCTTTGTTCCTGTTCTTGTTCCGCTGCCTGTTTTTATTATAATTACTATAATTATCTTGTTGTTTTTCTAGGACATATTAATGTTATTAAAATAATGTGTTCTGTGAAGGTCCCCTATAAAGCTCCTATCCTCTCCATAACACGTAAGAGCACAACCTGATTTTACCGAGTGCAACACTGTTCCTGGATCAACATCTTTGTTGACTCTGGAACAAAACTTTGATTAGCCAATCAGATTTGAAGAACCAATTTATAGTTTGTGTGAAGTTTGGGCTTACAGTCAGCGTTTGGTGCTTGTGCTTGTGTCATTCATCTATCATTTCTTCTGTTTTTAGATTACTTTGATTACTCATGGGTAAGGTTAGGAATATAGTGTATAGAAATATAGGAATAACTACATCTTTGGATTAAAAAATTGTGCCAGAGTCAACAAAAGATGTTGACCTAAGAAAACATCTAACTCAGCAAAATCAGGATGTTTGTGAACGGTATAACACATCCATGTAATATATTTACTGTTTCCCCTGAAGTTCCCTGCAAGCTATGTTGCCCTTCAAAACAGCAAAGGCTACTCCGCTCTCAGAGCAGATCAATCATGTCTGACAGCAGCAGATCAGGGAATATCTTAAAACAAAAAAAAGCAGCCGTGTCTAAGATGGTTAATACAGTGTAAAGACTCTATGGCTGTAGTTCAGTTTGATGCAATGACAGGTAAAGAGAAAAATGAGATGTTGTTGATGGATACGGGTGACGACTGGAGTAAATCTCTGGGATTTTGTTAACAGAAAACAGATGAGTGAGTGATAACGAACAGAGATAACCTTAGCCTTGTCTGTAAGCTCTTGAGCCTGAGAGAAACCTGAATGGAGATCAATTCAAATAAATTAATTAAACGTGAAAATGCAAGGCCAAATTTCATTTAAATGGATAGTTCATCCTAAATAAAATTATTTCCTGACATTTCTGTCATTCCAATATGCTCTTGTGTTCCACAGAAAAAATGAAGTTTGAAGAATCATGAAGCCTCACTTATCCATAAACGACAGTTTACAGAAGATGGGCCTTTAATTTCATTATATGAACATATAAGCACTAAAAGAAACATTCAGCTGCATTAGATTGACAAATTTAGTCCACATACAGCATTATGTTAAATGGGATGAATATTAGACACAAATTTAACAGGTTTGATTTTAGTCAAAGGATGCAGGGTTAACTAAGGCCTTTAAGTTGGCAGCCACATGCTTGCTTATAAAATAAAGTGTAGTTCCCTTCAGTAATGAGTAGCTGTATCAAAACACTTTGGGAATGCTCTGGTGAGTCCATGTTCTGAAGCATGTGTGAAATCAGTCCAATAGACAAGTTAATGTGACAAACCTGGAAGCTTCTTGCTCTTCAGCCAGCACATCTGTGGTGTGTGTGTGTGTGTGTATGCAAAAGCACTCAGTCAGTCAGGAAAATCCATTGAATAGAAAGTGAGTTTCACAATATCTAAGTCTAAATCCAAATGAAGTTCTTTGGCGAGTGGATGGCATTTAAAGTCATGTGTTCCTCTCCTCCGTACTATCTCTGGGGTGGGGATTACATGCATCCAAAATTTTGTCTAAATCTAAATCTATTCAGAGTAATGAGTAATCCCTAACATCAGACGTAAAGATAGATGAATGACAAATGGCGATGTGCAAGGACCAAACAATGACAAAAACTTCACAAAAAATATAAACTGGTTCTTCAAATCTGACAACACAACAAAGATGCTAATCCAGTAATATGTTGCACACAATTTGTGGGGATACACACAATTTGTGTATTGTCTGTTTGGGAGTGGAGCATGCATCATCAACTCTTGACGGGGCTATCTGTCATGACTATGAGCTTCTCCCACTCTGTATGCTCCCTTCATGCCCGGTCATCTTCAATGAAAGCAGCCAGGTTCGCAATCCTGTTGGATCTGACCCTGCTGTTGCTCAGGCATAGTAGAGGCTGTTATCGTGGGGATCGCAAGTGGATTTAGAGGAGGGATCCAAGACATCCGGCTCGTCTTTATCTCTGTCCTCACACCCTAGATCCTAGGCTCCCTCTTAGGGATTGGAAGCCAGCCCCTGCCCGATTTCTTCCCCCTGGAGAGAGAGCCAGACGCTTCATCTTTTTCCATCGAGGAGGTTGGTGTGATGAGCATCGATATAATGGAAACTGTGGACTTGCGCTGTAGCCAGGCTCAACATCAATTGGCCAGCCAAGAAACTGGACACTCATCCCAAAAGCAAGCTGGACAAGCACTTCCTAAATGTCAGATCACAACCTTGACATCAGGGCATTCCTTTTTTCCCCAATCTCCATCCTCAGGTGTTGGGATCATGAGAGCCCTATAGTCACAAACTAACATTGTGGAACAGATTGAGAAGTGTTTTGGGGTGATGCTGGCAGGGGAGCAGACACTCACAAGTTATTTCTCCCCATCCTCAGTATCGTCCCTAAAATTGTCCCATTTTTCAGTTTTCGTACAGCCCATATTAGGGATTTCCTGGAGTATCATTATGTGAATAGATATGTGGATTTTTTGTGCAAGGGCGTACTCCAGCGTCCAGTATGAATGGAACAGACATCATGTGTTTATAATGCTAATGGCCAATTCATCCATTGGGGAGATTTTTATTTATTTATTATAAAAATAAAAAAAAAACACACACACACACAATACCAAACCCTACTTATATGTCAGCAGCTAAGATTGTTGCATGTCTACACACTATGGCAGTTTTGGAGGGTTTACCAGGTTGACCTTCTAGAAGACCTGAATGAAAGTGAGGAAGAAGAATCCGATCTGCATTTCTATGGCAGCACTGGTGGCAATGGAGCGGCATTTATGGTTGAAGGGGGCACTCTTATATCCTTTAGGGCTTTAGGGCTCAGTGAGCTCCAACAAGAGAATTTCTCAGCTGCCGCCCAGAATTCATACACTGTTTGCAAAAATCGAACATAAAGGAACATAAAGGATACCCTTTATGGGACACATTTGTGCCTTCTTTACCTCCAAAAGGTGCATCTTAGCACCTTATGTACCCTGTGTGTATTATTGAGCCAATTACTCAATAATAAGAAGCCCGTTCTGAAATTATTAATACATAACCTAACATGCATACCTAACAACACAGGACACACAGCAATGTGTGAATGTTCTGAGTGCAGATCACCAGAGACACAATGCTGCACAGGATTTTTCTGCTTACAGAAACCCAATGACTCTTTTGACAGTTGCCTTTAAATACTCCAACCAGAACAAAAGAACTGTAATTAATAACTATACATGTATTTATGTAATTGTGTTTGGGTCTATTTATGCACCCCATGTCACACGTGGACTCCTTTTGTGTTGTTGTTCAGCGCCACGGCGTCACCCTGGCTCTTCGGCTCTACGCCTCTGCCTCAGTCTCTCCACCACCTGCTCCGCCGTCGGTCGGCCCCATGGAGTCGATGGCCGCTCCTCCTCCATGGCTCCTCCCTCCGCTCTGCGCCACCGTGGACCATCATGGCTGGGTTCTGGGTCCTCTGGATCTCCTCCTGCTCCAGACTCCTCCTGTCTCCTCCCTGGCTCCTCCCTCCGTCTGCACCTCCCTGGACTCCTTCTGCCTGCCCCCTCCTGGGGGCCCGTCCTCCACGGAAGGTATCGTTTTGTTTAGTTTTTTCCAGTGCGAGGTCGCACCTTCCAGGAGGGGGAGTAATGTCACACATGGACTCCTTTGTGTTGTTGTTTTTGTCGTGTGCCATGTGTTCTGTGTGACCTACTTTAGTTAATTGTCTTAGCATTTTCACCTGTGTCTTATTTATTAAGTATTTATGTTGTGTATTTAAGTCCTGTGGTTTCAGTTCTGTTGGTCCGATCTCGTCTATGTTTTACGTGGGTTTAGTTCATCTGCCCGTCTGCCCGCTTTGCCTACCTCCCGAGATACTTATTCTGTATATGTGTATGATTAAACTTGTTTATTTTATATTCTTGTTTATTTTATATGCTAAACCAAACCGTGACACCCCAAAATGTTGTACCTAAAGTACAGAATTCTTTTGGTTTAAAATTTTCTTCAAGATCTTAATTTTCTGCTATTTTCTTTTTACTTATTTAGAATATATGTATATGGGGTAGGTTTAAGGGATGCAAGACATTAATATGTGCCTTGTAAGTACAAATTTACAGACAATATGCAATTAAAATGTATCTTTATAAGCAACTGTGTTATCTGACTACTAAACAGTTATATGAATATGAACTGCTTGGTAAAATCCTATAGTGGAATGATAAACAAGCAAACAGTGCAAATCTGTACTACTAGACCGAAGACTGCAAGTTAAACAAACAAAGAAAAAAACATCTACAAAAAAACATGACTGTGGAGTAATATAAATAGGACAATATCACAGATATAGATGGTAAGAAAGCAAATAAAAAAATTGACTGCTTTTATATTGGCTTTAAAATACAATGGCTAACTCTCATAAAATAAAACAGGTCTTTCACTTACTGCTTGCATAAAATAGACTGCACAGTTGCAATAGGCCTATTGTGTGGAAAAAAAGCTCTTTTGGATTCTCCACGCAGGCCGTGGCTGGAACATCTGGCCTGGGGAACATTATCAGATACTCACTGAGCCCTCCATAATGAAAGGCATTATCTGTTGATCACAACATGTTCTAGATGGAGGGACAGCGCCTACACATACCCCATCTCTCAGGGTGTCTTAGCAACTGGGATTGATTCCAAGTCACATGACATGAGTTTTTAAAAAAAGGCAGTGAATGATGTCATTCATCCAGTCAAATTCAACTGCACAGCTTGAAAACCAGGATATTCTTTAAATATTTAAAACAATTTTAGGATTATCAGAGTTTTCCCTAATTCTCTTAAGCTCCTTACTGTCAAGATTTTCAATATAACAGCAATGTTTACTTGGGTTTTGTTCACACACTCTTGACTTTGTAGCAATTAAATCCTTTATGTAATTTTTCACATTTTCTTTCCTCCTTGACAATTTTGACAAGTGTTTGATATCTAGAGAGGAACAAATACAATCAAGTTTCACACTGACTGGGCCACACATATTGGATAAAATATTAAGACATTAATTCTTACATATTTCTGGTAAAAAATGTTTATGTATTGAAATCAGAATAATATATATATATATATATATATATATATATATATATATATATATATATATATATATATATGTGTGTGTGTAGGGATGTCATTCATATCATTATTTTGTGTATTATTAATACAGTTTTTTCTATTGCTAACATCCTTTTGTCCAATTTCTAGTCACATTTTCAAAACTCTAAACACAATTAGCACAACATCCGTTTGTTGTAACCATACCATTAACACAATTCATGTTGTTTTCACACAATATTCAGTCAATTAACACATTTTTAAAATGCTTACATTTTCTTTTTACACAAGTTTACCCCATAGCAAAATCATGGATCTTTCTTATCATTTTTACAAATGCTTAAACACAGCATGTCAAAAATAAAGAGCTAATGTTCTCTAACTATATTGTAAAGCCTCTACTTCTGCAACAACAGCAGCTTAAAAGAGCTGATAATAATTATTTTAATTACTGATAATTAAGAGATAGCTGATTCCAATCTTATTGATTAATTCCAAGTAATGGATTACATGGATTTTTACACTTTCTGGACTGGTTTTTGTTCAAAACAATACAGAACAACAGAAAAACTGAAAAAGAAAGAAGATGTCGGGACGAGGAAGAGTTGGACGAGGGAGTTGGTAGACGAGGAGGGTGAGGACAAGGTAGAAGAGGAGGGGTAGAGTAAGAGCTGTAAGAGTAGAGCTGAGGTTACAGAGAAATAAGAGCCACTATTATTGACCACGTGATAAACCATGGTCTGTCATTGAGAGAGGCAGATGAAAGAGTCCAGCCCAATCTTAGACGGTCAACTGTGGCATCCATTATCCAAATTTTTCAACAAACCAACAGGTAAGCAATGAGTTTCGTGAGGGCCATAATTGCAGTTGTAATGTATCACAATAACTGTTGGCCGCCAAGATACAAATACAAATATGTACTTTTTTTTTGTTCCTCTAAAGAACACAACGACTTCCTTGCTCTGGGGGAAGAAGAAAACTGCTCACTGAGGACCAAGAGCATGCCATTGTAGGGTGGGTTATTGCTGACAATGCAATAAAACTCAGAGAAATACAATCCAGAATTGTACAGGAAACAACCTGGTATTCCAGAATGTGGAAAGCATCAGCCTGGCTACCATCACTCGAACTCTGAACAAACACAGAATTCGAATGAAACAGCTGTACAAAGTGCCCTTTGAAAGAAACAGTGAGCGGGTCAAGGAACTCCGACACCAATATGCCCAGGTGCCTATACAGTACATCCAATTCTTTTACGCTATTCTACAGTTTTTTTCCACTACTATCAATTACTACTCAAGTAAACATACCCACACAGTGAAAAGCATTTAAACATCATGTGTTTGATTTCTTTCAGAGAGTTATGGAGTTGGAGGCTAATCAGACACCACATAAATTCATTTATGTAGATGAGGCAGGATTTAACCTGGCAAAAACTCGTGAGACGAGGAAGAAATCTGATTGGAAAAGGGCCACTGCTGATGTTCCAGGGTCAAAGAGGAGCAAATATCACAATGTGTGCTGCAATCTCAAGTGCTGGTTTGGTCCTGCAGAAAAGCCAGATTGGTCCCTTCAACACAGAGCGCCTTCTTTTGTTTTTAGATGACCTCCACCAACAACTGGTACCAGCAGCAGAAAGGGAACAAGTAGGAGGAAACATGAGGACATTTGTGATTGTATGGGACAATGTAGCGTTCCACCATTCACATGCAATCACAAATTGGTTTGCAGCCCATCTGAGAATGATTTCTCTTTTTCTTCCTCCAGTACTCTCCTTTCCTCAATCCTATTGAGGAATTTTTTTCTGCCTGGAGGTGGAAAGTCTATGATCATAGACCACATGATCAGATGTCCCTCCTGGATGCCATGGAGGCTGGCTGCCGAGATATCTCAGCTTAAGACTGCCAAGGGTGGATAAGGCATGCTAAACGTTTCTATCCCAGATGCATAGCAAGAGAAAATATAAGATGTGATGTCGATGAGAACATGTGGCCAGTTGCTGAAGATCGTATAGATTAGAACTTTATTTCTGTTTTTTTTTTTTGTTTTTTGTCTGTTTTTTTTTTTAACTAAAGGCCAAAGGCCTGTATTTTTATTTTTTTTTTGGATCACTGACAGCAATTTCATTTTGCTAATTTACTTCAGCAATTCTGTCACTTTTCTTTTACATTTCATAAATTACTGATGAGTCCTCAACTATGCTGTACACATACTGCCCTACAGTAATCCACACATACACAAACACTGGTTTCCATTTTTTGTGGGGACTCTCAAATTTCTAATCTTGTTTTCTCATGAGGACCAAATAAAGTGTCCCCACAAGGTAAGAATTTACTGGTATTACTATCTTTACATTTTGTTTACCCCATAAGATGATAAATACCAGGTACACACACACATGCAATGGATTAAATGCATTAAATGGATGTCATATTGTATGTTCTACCCAGGTCAAACCAAAACACGAAGTAATGCAGATTTTTGTAATTAATTGTTAGCATTTTGTCAGTCTATGTGTTATGATTGACTATATGTTTCTGTTGGATTGAAAACTAGTGCTAATGTTTTGATTGAATGATTCAATTTTGAATCAGGTTTGCTGTGTTTTGATAGAGTTAGTATATGTAGAAAAAGGTACTCAGCATTTTGAAATGGAGAGTTTGTATTTATTTAACAAAACATGGTTTCGGCCAGAAAATTAACAATTTGGCTAATTGTGTGATGTTAGTGTGTTGCTGTGTTAAGAGTTTAGAAAAAGTATTTTAAGTATTGGTAAATACAATTGAAAAAAAACTGTAATACAAAGGACAAAACATTTTAATATTAACTACTGGAGAGTTTTCAGAAACTAAATAATCCACAATGTGATGTATCATATTCACAGACAATGCTGAGTATGGCTTTGTGTCATTAAAAATTTAAACTCTTATTATTATCAGTAACTGTCCACTGGGGCAAATTACCATAATGAAGTCAGCTGGAATGAGAGGTTATGACTCAGCATTAAATCCCATTACTGTTCACCTTTCACAGCATGTGTTGCCCGATCCCAATTCACAGGAACACATCAGGACAAGGTACAAAGGTGAGAAAATGTGGAGACAGCACCAGTGTTCAGGCCAAAGGTCATGTTATAAGCAGATGCTTTGCTCCCAACTCACACAGCACAGTGCGAACATAGCTTTATTAAACTACTTTAATCATTGTCATCAAAGTGATGAGTCAATATACAAGGACAGGTGAAAAGGGAGCTCACCTTTTAAAATGCCTCCGATGCACTGGATCATACCGACTCTTGACGACTGTTGTCTGCATTCTAAGTATAGATGAATCAGCAGGAGCTGCATAGGGACAGCTTGTTGGAACATACTGTTCTGAAATTTTTATCAGGATTGTTTAACACTCTTATCTCATTTATATTTTCCCAGAGTTACAAAGAGCTGCCAAACAGCTGCTGTTTTGTTTTCAATTTACTTTACAGCCATCAAGACAACCCTCCAGGAAATACTTTAATTGACTTAGAAGTTTGCTTTGGCTAAGGAGAGCGCTTTGCAGTTGCAGATCATTCATGTTGTTCTCTCAAAGCCAAAACACAAAAGCGCGACTGTTAATGAAGATTTCTATATGATACGTGTACTGGAACTCAGAGATATTCAAGCCAAGATGAATGCTGAATATAAACCAGACCAAGCAGGATAGGAAAAAGAACACTGGAGCGCACATCAGGGGTTCTGAAGAAACAAGAAGAGAAGCTTTAATAATACATTCATAGGTGTACAGTGCATGTAACAATTCAATCAAATGTGATGAAATTCATAAAGGCCTCTCCCGAGACCTCAATCTGTATAAGATGTAAAATTTAAATGAAGTGTCTACACTAAGTGCCACCTTGTTGGCACATTTACATGAAAGGCCCCTATATACTTTAAACAAAGTTCTTTGCATTTTTTGTTTGAGGACCAAAAGAAGTTAGAAAAGGCTGAGCGACGGTATACTGTTTTCCGAACTTTCTGACACCCACGCGCTGCTGGAGGCGGGGTTTAGATGAATGTAAACATGACTCGCAATGATCTCACATTGTTTTTCCAAATTACATTTGCCACAGGTTCACTTCACTCTAAGTGTAACATCTACAAGCAATATGAATGCTAAGCTAAATTTCAAGTGTCCCAGATATGAATACTTATTTTTCATTTTTGTTTTTTATTTCTAATGAATTTACATTTAATAATGTTTGCTGTACAGTTATGGTGAATGGAGTGTAGATTGATGTGGGGAACATTTTTTTTAAGGCAGTTTAACATAAGGCATGAGGCAGTTTTTTGCAAGGCACTGTGTACAGTTAAAACTAGATATCTACATACACTTTAAAAAAAAACTGTCAAACATTAAATCAGAGTAAACTTTTTCTGTTTTAGATCAACAAATATTAACATGTCAGAATGTCAGAATTTCTTTTTTACTTTTTTTTCAAATGAAACTATTTCACTTGGGGCAAGTGTTTTGGGTTTCCTTCCACAAGTTTTCTACAATAGTTGCTGGAATTTTGGCCCACTCCTCTTGATAGAACTGGTATCTGGGTCAGGTTTGTAGGCCTTCTTGCTCACACTCTCCTTTTCAGTGCCACCCACAAATCTATGGGATTGAGATTAGGGTTTTGTGATGGCCACTCCAATACCTTGACTTTGTCGTCTTTGAACCACTTTGTAACTTATTTGGAGGTATGCTTGAGGTTATTGTCCATTTGGAAGACCCATTTGCTCCAAAGCTTTAACTGCCTGGTTGGTGTCTTCGGACGTTGCTTCAATATATCCACAATCCATACTTTTTTTGTCATGCATCCACATGTGTGCCACTAGTTAACTCAAATGGAGTCAATTAACCTATTAGAAGCTTCTTATGCTCAGACACAATAAACTTCAACTGTGTGTATATATATATATATATATATATATATATATATAGTGACGGGAGGAGCCAACGACAGACACAGTGGGCGTGGCGTCAGGCCTCGGAGAGGCTTTTTTTTTTTTATTAACAAAATAAATACAAAATAAAGTGTCCAAGGGGGAAAGTGTCCAAATAAAAGGGGGATCTGGTGTCCTCGTCGTGCTCGGGAAAGTGCAGGTTGAGGCCGTGTTCCAGGGGGGAAGGGTCCAGGTAAGGGCGGAGTCCGGCGGTCACACGCTCCCCTTCTTTCTGGTCCGGGGCGCGAGGGGCGGCGGCTTCTTCCGCGGCATCTCCGTCTCGTCTTTGCTCCGGGCGGCAGAGTGGGATGAGCTGTGTGTTCACGGACGGCGGGGTGAGGTCCATCGCGCACCCTTCCTGGACCCACGAGGACACCAGCGTGCATGCACGGGGGAAGAGACCGGTCCCGAGGAGAGGCGTTCGGTACTTAACGGCGACGGTAACGAGGCTAACTCACTTCAGGTGTGCCTCGTCACACGCCGCCAGACCTGAACAATACCCGCCCCTCCTCTCGAACACACCCACTCCCGTCGGGAGCCTGGTGAAGGCGGCGAATAAGGACGGGGTGATGGTGACAATAAAGAGGAGGGGCAGCCGACTCGTCACAATATATATATATATATATATATATATATATATATACAACAATTCAATTCACAATTCCACCATATGGGTGAAAAGAACCAGTCTACTTCTGAATGTGTAGAAGCAGTGTCACATTTGCTTCAGTCATATCTCAACATCACTGACAGTAATGCACCTTATGGCTTCCTGCTCTCTCTCTTCAGCTTGGACATGAAGGCAGGAGAGGGAAGGTTAAAGTGACAATGACTTAAAAAAGGAAGATATTTCTTATTAAACTTGTACACAATAACAGCTGTTGCATACTACTTTCAGTTGGATTCTGCCTTCATTTCTTGACTAATTACTTTTTCTTAAAGAAAGAGAGAGCAATCATTTCAAACTATTTGCCCAATCCAAAATAATTTCTTCTCACCACTTCACTGCACTTTCAAGGAAATGAAAACTTGATAATTCTGGAAAATCAAGACTGTCTGACCTTCTATTATATGCTGTCTTTCATTCTGTTCCAAATTCTCTCACTACTGATGACTAAGGCTGTTGGTGACAGAGACATTACTGGATTACAATGAAGGGCAATGAATATCTCTTCTGAATGAATAGCTCAGTCTATTGTTCTGTATCTTAGCACCAATCCACCAGTAAGACTGATTCAATACATACAGTAGAGTGACAAAGTGGGCAAAATCACCACTCTTTTTTTCGTCCATTTTAAATTCATGCTCTATTTTTATTTGAGGATCATTCCATTTCCAGTTTTAAGTTACTACTTTTCTACCTTTCTTTATCAACAAGCAACTATTGCATTAATGTTTGTATGTTAACATATCTATTATTAGTTAAAAGTTAAAATGCCTAATGTTTCGTGCAAATATACAGCTTTTGACTTTGCTTTTGACCAGATTGATTACTTGTGGATTATTGTGATGTTTGGACTCTCATCCACTGCAGAGGATCCAATGTAATTTTTCAAATCTGTTTCCATGAAGAAACAAACTCATCTACATCTTGGATAACTTGAGCAATTTCAGTATATTGCAATTTTGTGTGGACTTGCATGGTTAGTAGTAAGAAACATCACCACAGAGTTATGAATTGTATGTATACTTGAAAATGCCTGCAATACTACATTTCAATCCTCCTGTTCTTGCTTCTGCAGTAGGGTTCCACATAGCTTTAGGCCTATGCTTAGAAAGAAGCTGTTGCCCCATTTCCAGAAACCCAGAAAACTGAAATGGTTATATACCCATTTTTACCCCATATTTTCAGTCTTACATCATAGGCTTTTGGCTCAGATAAAAATACTATCATCTACCCACGGCAAGGTTAATTCATTGTTCTGTTGAAACTAAAGTGACCAGAGGAAGGATGTTGCAAGGGCAGTTCTTTGTACATATTGCTTGTATTCTTTGGATCAGATTTCATATGTCAGCATCTTCTAAGGCATCTCAACATGCTTTGCTACCATAGTAATAAAACCATCCTATTACATTCCTGCAAATGTGCACAATTCTTGCCTCCAGAGACATACTTGACTCCAGGAGGTAAACAAGAGTGACAAGCTCAAAGCCGTTGAGCTTTTGTGCATAAAAAAGCTTTAACGGGTTTAGAAGATGACGAACGTGAAAAATCCCTGCACACTGATAAAAATCTCCTATCAAGTTTTCGCTTTCTGTTTTTGATATTCCTGTCTAGTTACATGCCCATTGCCTCTTGAAAGAATGTCAAGCAAGCACATTCAAAGAAACTGCCAGCATCACACATCTTTTAAGCATGTGCTTTAAATCTAAGATGGTTCTTGTTTGCAGGAATAAATGTGATTCATTTGGCCACTGCTGAGAGAAACTGACCCCTGAGAGCACAACTGCTCCTTCCTTTGCCCTCCTGGATGATAACTTCATTTTTATTGACCTCTAATGAGCTTCTGTATTCCACTCCAATGAGTCACAGGCCTATCACTCCTTTAGAAGTGCTGTTTTAATGGTGGCCAGCCCACATGTTTGCTTTCCTGATTAATGACTCTTGTGCATAGTTGTTTACAATGAATGACACTAATGACAAATCATTTAAAAGTATAATACATCACATAGTTGTCTTCAGTTTCATGGAAGATCAGCTATATTGTACTATGAACATTTTAAAACAGCCACAACTATTTGAAAAGGAAAATGTTTTCCAAATGACAGCAAATGTCAATTTCTCTGCCTTTTACAGGTCCAGGCAACACCATTTCATGCAATGGAGGCAGAGAAATCAAAGAATAATTGTCATGACTAGCCCATTTATTACAAAAAGGCTATAGCATGTCTGTTTGAATAACTATTAGTTTTTTATTGACAGAGCTTCAATAAAGCAGAGCTTCTTCTGCTTCGGTTCTATATTGCATGAATTCAGCAAAGGTTGAAATGAAATCTATTTGTTTGACTTTCAGATCAGTTTCTTTGGGTGGACAAATCTTTTGTTTTATTAAAGATAAAAAAAACATTTGCCACGATCAAAATTTATTAACTACCTACTTTTTTTTAGCATTTTTTTATTAATCCTATAAAGCTTACTTATGTCACGTTCTCCGGACTTTCGTTATTGTTTTTGTCGTGTGCCATGTGCTCTGTGTGCCCTGCCCTTTTTAGTTCGTGTTAATCGTATCATCGTCGTCAGCTGTGTCGTGTTAATTTAGTTAATTTCCGTTGGTCCGATCTCGTCCGTATGTGCGTGTGATTTTTGTCCTGTCGATGCATCTGCCTGCCTGCCTGTCTGCCTGTAATTATATTGTTTATTTTCATTGTCTAAATAGATTAAAACGCTTTGTTTCCATTTATATTAGTCGTGTGCTCTCCTGCCTATCACACCCGTGACAGAAGATCGGACCGTACAAAAGTACAAGTACAAAAAGCGGCGTTTATTTTCTTTTATTTTGATAATGTATTCCCTGTATCAAGACCCGAACTTCCTCATCCTCCTGCTGGAGCAGGGGGATTGCTCTCTCGAGGAATATACCGAGCTATTCCTCTACCTCGCTAACGACTCCCGTTACCCGGACAGCTTTCTGTGCGGAATTTATTTCCGGAATTTATTTATTATCAGCGGTCCTCGAGAGAGCATCGCCGCTTACGTCGAGTGGGTGCGACACTAGCCCCACTCAGGATCCAGAGCCCAGCTCATCCATTCACTGCATGGTCGAGCCCCAGCCTGAGCCCACCGCTGACACGGGGGTGGAGTCGAGCGCGACCACGGACCCATCGTCAGAGAGAGCGACAGAGCCGTGAGGCGTAACAGGACCCGAGCCGAGTACGTCAGACCAGGTGCGCGAGCCGGCAACAGAGCTCACCACGGTGGAGACAGCCGACTGCAAGGAGAGCGCGGAGTGGAGCTCCGCCCACTGCACATCGGCTGAGGGTGAGCTGATTCCCCACCTGGGGCTGCTGGATCCCCAAAAACTCCCTCCAGTGCCCGCGCCACGTGCGCTCCCTCCAGTGCCCGCGCCACGTGCGCTCCCTCCAGTGCCCACGCCACGTGCGCTCCCTCCAGTGCCCGCGCCTTGTGCGCTCCCTCCAGTGCCCGCACCTCATGCGCTTCCAGTTTTCCCTCCCTCCCACCCTGGTCATACGCCGCCGATGGATCCCAGCAGCCCCTGCGCTCACCCTCAGCTCACCATCTGGAGCTCGCCACGGGTCTGCCGGTCTTCATCGCCGTCGAGGGTGGAGGATCCCTCATCTCGCTGTCCTGCCTACGAGTCCCAGACTCCTCCTCGGCTCGTAGACCCGTCGGCTCCCCCTGGGCTCCTAGCTCCCTCCTCTCCACCGTGGTCCGTCAGTCCACCAGCTCCACCAGGCTCCATCGTCCCTCCGGCTCCGCCTTGGTCTGTCGTCGATCATCCGTCGCCTCGGGATTCCTTCCCTCCGGCTTCACCTCAGTCCTCAGTCGCTCTGGCTCCGCCAAGACCCGGTACCCCCAATTCCTAGTCGATTTGTTTTTTTTGTTTTTTTTTTTATGTTACTCTTTAGGTGCGAGGACGCACCTTCCGGGAGGGGGGGGTAATGTCACGTTCTCTGGACTTTTGTTATTGTTTTTGTCGTGTGCCATGTGCTCTGTGTGCCCTGCCCTTTTAGTTCGTGTTAATCGTATCATCGTCATCAGCTGTGTCGTGTTAATTTAGTTAATTTCCCTGTGTACTTAAGTCCTGTGTTTTCAGTTCCGTTTGTCCGATCTCGTCCGTATGTGCATGTGATTTTTGCTCTATCTGCCTGCCTGCCTGCCTGCCTGCCTGCCTGTCTGTATAGTGTTTATTTCATCCCTGAGTGGATTAAAATCGCTTTATTTTCATTTATAGTCGTTGGATGCTCTCGTGCTTACCACACGCGTGACAACTTATAAAGTTAACTATAAATAAAGCTTGTTATAAAAAACCTGTTGCACACAATGTTTTACATGCTTTCTGTATTTTGATTAATAGTTAATTTGTAGTTAATTAAAAATACTTTTGTAGTAAGTAATGCAACCTTCTGTTTGCAGTATGTCTATTTGCTGAAAAATTTTAAAAGGTTGGTCAAATAATTTTTATAAAGTAAAGATTATGCTTATAATCCTAGTCCCCTGAGAAGACAAGAATCTGCTTTGCAAAAAAGCTTTGGGAACGCCCCTGTGTTTCCACACTCATGTGTGTAACACATCCGAGGGAATCCTGGCTGATGTCACTGGCAGGGATAATGTAGCAACCAGGAAGTTTAAAAGCACATGCGGTGGAGACAGCAGCAATTTCTGGAGAGTTCTCACAGGGATGCAAGAAGCATCGCATGAGATGGAGCACCTTGTTCCCTCTGAGAACTAGGGTTACATATATAACCTAAAATGTTCCCCTTCAGGAACTTGAGCTGCATTGCAAAATGCTTTGGGAATGAGTATGCCCATGACACCATAATGACAAGACTGAGAGAACTGAATGTCAAGGCTGTAGAACTTGATGAAGGTCAGAGTGGTAGAGCATTCCGCTGCATTGCAAATATAATGCATGAACATACCAGATGAAGACTTTGGAGGCCTCTATTCGTCTAATAGAATGAGCCCTGAAACCCAGAGTGAGACGGACCCCATTCGGGGGAACTCTCTCGAGAACTCGGAAGCAGAGAAAGCAGACAGAAGTCATACAGATGAAGCCTCAGACGTCTGTACTGTGGTATCCAGCCTCAATGGAGCTGGATGAGTTATAGAGAAACAGATGCAACATTGAGAAATCTCTTGAGATGCAAAAAAGAATCTTCCAAATTTCTTCCAAATCTGCTCCACCACCTCATTGTGGAGTGTCTATTGCCTGGTCCCTGGATGTCTGTTCACTGATTGAGATGCTCTGGGATGTGCATTCCCCTCAGTGTTTCTCCACTGAGCCCACAGAAGATCTGTATGGGGCGTGAGCATAGACCACTGAAGGTTGATGTAAGGGACCACGGTTGTTTAGGAGAAAAATGTTTCAATGCTTGAAATACTGCCAGCATATCCAGGCAGTTCTTGTGCCACATGAAATTCCCACAGACCTTGGGTAGACCAGCCACTCATGACTGCTACCCCGGCCCATGGGGGAGGAATCTGCACTTCCCCACAGGAGCTGCCCTCAGATGTCCTGGACTATAGGTGCAAGGACCTCTTGGCCAAAGCCTTCTAATTTTTGATGACAGTCCTCAGACCCATTATCTCCTTCAAAGACTTCAACCTGGAGTGCCACCGCTTTTCTGTCGTTTTCTCTGACAGGAATTGTGAGTAACAACATTCCATTTCTGGTCTTCATGACATGAGGCGCTTGTACACAGCTTGGACTTATCTGGCCTATCAGCCCCTTGAGAGCGGTGAGGGAGAAATTGTTGAAATGACCTGCTGTTGTGTACGCTTTACCCACCAAAGCCAAACAAGACTGAAGCCACTTGTTGGGTAACACCAGGGTCTCAAACCCTACTATATCGTAATAGTGTGACTTATTTTGCATAACAATAACACTTATTTATGATCTAAAGGAATGCATCCCCCTTTGGAAAGACTCATAATATCCTCAACAATGGGCTTTTTGTCAAGTTACTTCATAGAAAAACCTTTCTTTGAATGAACACACATTCAGGTCATTGTGCATATTGTTATTGGCCTTGTATACTGTTTTTGGTATTGTAAACTGTTTTATGCATATTTATGATAGATCACTAGTTAATATCACCTCATAATATCAACACTTTTCATGTTTGGTATATTGGAATTTGTTGTTATGTGATCTAACTGAGATTTTATATTACATGCTGATGCCTATGCAACATCTTAGAGTTCTAAGAATCTCCACTAATTGAATATCAACCTCCAATATGCAAATTACCATGTTTAGAAACAAAGTGTCATAAAACTCTAGCAGGTTGGGAACAGCCCAGCTTCTGTTCTGTGGAATACTGAGGAGATAATTTGAGCATCTATAATACTTTTTAATTGATAGAAACTGGAATATTAAGATGTGTTGTTGTCAGTCATGAAATTATTATAGACAATAAAACACATTAGCGTACAAATGTCAACATTCAAAAATGAACGTATTGAAATTGATGCCCGTGCTTCATCTCTGGCTTTTTTAATTTTTTCTTTCTCTGTGCCAGGTTGCTCTGATGTCTCTGAGTTCAGCATGTTACAAGGTCATCATCTTTGTTGACCCTGGAACAACATTGATTAGCCAATACGATATGAAGAACCAGTAATGTTTAGACTTACAATCAGTATTTAGTGCTTGTACATCAGTGTCTTTCATCTATCATTAAATCTTATTTTAGGCATTACTAATGAGCAAGGTTAGGTTCAGGTGTAGAGATATGGCCAAGACTAAATTTTTTGGTTAAATATGACCTAGGAACATGTCAGCTGAGAGCTGGTGCCCTACGTACTGGATATATGCATTTCTTTTCTGCTGTAGTTTATGGCAATGACATTTGGTCTATGTTCCATTTTTTACAGCTCATTTTTGAAACAAAAAAACGTTGACTATTTATCATGTTTTTCCTTGCAGTGCTAAATGTTCATATACATTGTGTAAACTATATTTGAACTGTATCGTTGAACTGTAAAACCTTACAGATATTTTTGAGATATAAAGATCCCTTGAATAAAATTACATGAAATTACCCACTCCCCAAGAGAATTTACCTTTGAAAGCTTGTTTAGGGAATTAGCATAAATTATTTCATTAGACTGTTTTTCACAGACAAAACAGTTCTTTTGTTGTAAAATACTTAAGACAATACAGGGCTGTCAAGGTACTAAGCATTCTCTGGTGCTTTGGTGCTGGCAAAAGTGGGTTACCCTGCTGAAAAAAACAGCATATGCTGGTTAGATATATTTTGAAGCAGGGATGCTGGTTTAAGCTGGTTTATGCTGGTGCTTTGAAAGCACATGACCATCTTAAACCAGGATAAACTAGCAAAGGACCAGCTTAAACCAGCACCCCAGCTTCAAAGTATACCTAACCAGATTTTTTTTTTTCCAATTACTATGCTTGTTGACCTTTGTATTATTAAAACATTTTTACGGTTTTAAATTTACTGGCTGCAGACAAGAAAAAAAAATCACAATAGTACTTCAAAAACAGAGTAAGGATTGTGACATCAAATCCAACTCCAAGGAACAACCAACATGGGAATGTGACCTAAATGTGCCTGTATAGTTCACCACAATGTGTAACACCTGCAGCAAGGTTTGATGTGAACTGTTTGTATATCACAAGATCTGTGAGTGCAGCATCAGGGGAAACACTGCTAATGTTTGTCCTGTGTAATTTATGCATGCACTAACAATAAACACACACAGAACTATTTTTTAATGTTTTATTCAGCGTTTGAGTTCAGCAAAGGTTCAAGTGATAAGACCCAGTTAGTAGAGATACAGGGTGTGAGCACATCTGCACTTAAGATAAGCGCTTCAAGGTGATTTAGTTATTGCCTTCTACAAAACCATTCAATATAGAGTTCATCTTAAAAGTCTGTAGGGATTTCTTGATATGGACCTAAAGACTGCGTCTAACCCAGAATTAATTTTTTTAATATTATTGCCCCAATAAGGTTTTTTGAAAATGACTTTTCATGCAGTATGTAGCACAGCTCTAAGTGAATGAAAACATCCTGTTTTAAATCTCAAAGTGCACTTTGTATAAAGTTACTGTCTCTCAAAGAAAGAGTTGACTCTGAATCATTGAAATTATTCATTTTATATCACACACATCACGTGATAGCATCACACAAAGGAGGGGTTTGAAAAAAAAAATAAAACATTAAATTTTTGACCTTGCATGCATGTCAGCCTATTGTCAGGGACTCCCAAAACCAAAATATGGGGAAAAATATTTCATTACCCATAATAGGGACACTTTAAACAAGCAATACAAAAAATTAAACATCTCCAGTAATGATATTTTAGAATTATACTTGTTTACTGAAAGAGGATACTTGTTTTATTAATACTACATATTTAAATATTCAACCTTTAAGGTTAAATATTAACTCTTCTTTATATTACCTAGAAGGATTTTCTTTCTTTCTAGCTTTTATTGGATAATTTTTTTCCTAGGTGTTTTTTTTGGGAAAATATGTGGAACAACTGTGTGACAATGAAGATTTTAATAGGGGAAAAGGTACATATTATCTGTGGTCATCATTTTAAATGAAACTGATCTTTTTCTTTTATTTAAATTATGCAACATAAGATTTCAACTGTGTGTAACTGTGTAATTTGAGATCAGTAGGTATTAAAAAAGGGATCATACATTTTATTATAAATATATGCTATTTGATATGTGGTTGATAATGGAGGATGGAGGAACTTGACAGAGATGGAGGGATGGAAGGACGAGTTGAAGCCAAAGGAGTGGAATCCCAAGGCGACGAATGGTCGACAACAGACCAAGGCAGAGCCAGAGGGATGATGGAGCCTTGCGGAGCTGGTGGACTGATGGTCCATGGTGAAGAGGAGGGAGCTATGAGCCAAGGGGGAGTCGACGAGTCTATGGGCCGAGGTGTGCTGAGGATGAGCATAGGGGCTGTCAGGAGACATTTATGGAGACTTAAGGGTGGGAATTCTTTGTGCGTGATTACTGGAGGGAGTGCTAGCAGCACAGTCACTGGAGGGAGCACTGGCGGTGCAAACTCAGGACGGCTGGACGGGACCAGCGGGAACTCAGGAGGGCTGGATGGGGACCAGCTCCTCTTGTAGATCTAGCAGCCCCAGATGGATAATTAGCTCACCCTCAGTTCTGGTGCAGTTGGTGGAGATCCACTCCACGCTCCATCGTGACATGCTCTCTTGCCAACTCACGGGTCTGGTGGTAATCCATTGCTCTGTCGCTCTCTCTGGCAATGACTCTATGGTTGCAGCAAACTCCAAAACTTATCGGTGGGCTCTGGCTGTTGCTTTGCGTCACGGTGAGAGGGTGGGCTGGGCTCTGGATCCAGAGTGGGGTGGTGCTGTCGTCCACAGGCTGAACAGTCACTATAATTGCATGACACCATCACCGACTCAATGTAAGCAGCTACGCTCTCGCAAGGACCATTCCCGGACAGCTTCGCTTGTGTGGAGGTGTTAAGCCCGCGAAAGTAAATCAAGCACAAAAAGCTGTCCGGGTAATGTGTGCTGCTTTCGAGGAACACAAAGTCATCTGTGTGGTCCTCGAGAGTGTGACCCCCCTGCTTCAGCAGGAGGATGAGGACATTGGGGTCATTCAAGAGGAAAAAAAAAAAAAAACAGGGAAAACACGCCGCTGTAAACTGTTTTTATGGTCCCGTCTTCTGTCATGATGTGGTTAAAGGAAAGGAGCACTCGACAAGAATATAACAGTTTTAATCATTCACAAACAAGTAAATAATACTACAGGCAGACAGTCAGACAAACTAAAACCACACATATTAAAGACGCTAATAAAGACGAGACTGGACAACCTGACATAAAGCAAAACAGGAACATATAAAGTAAATGACATAATTGACTGAACACACCTGAACACAATAAGACAATCAACTTAAGACAGAAAGTAGGGCACACAGAGCACATGGGACATGAAAAAAACACAACAAACAGTCCAAACACGTGACAATAGCATCCATGTATCTGAATTTCCTAGCTAATCTGACTCAATCCTGAGAGAATCCACCTTGTAATATTAATATTATTGTTTGAAGAATCTGGTGCTGCAATCTCAGCAAAATAAACATGCATCTTTATATGTTAATCTGGACAGATATTGAGTATACTGAGAAAATTAAATGGTGTAGTCACACATTATAACATGGTAAACTGAAAGAACATAAACATAAACAAACATTTTCATCTAATCTACACACACACACACACACACACACATACATATATGTGTGTATATATATATATATGTCTGTATATATATATATATATATTGTGACGGGAGGAGCCAACGACAGACACAGTGGGCGTGGCGTCAGGCCTCGGAGAGGCTTTTTATTATTAACAAAATAATAATAATACAAAATAAAGTGTCCAGGGGAAAGTGTCCAAATAAAAGGGGGATCTGGTGTCCTCGTCGTGCCAGCGGGAAAGTGAAGGTTGAGGCCGTGTTCCAGGGGGGAAGGGTCCAGGTAAGGGGCGGAGTCCGGCGGTCGCACGCGCTCCCCTTTTTCTGGCCCGGGGCGCGAGGGGCGGCGGCTTCTTCCGCGGCGTCTCCGTCGTTTCTTTGCTCCGGCGGCAGAGTGGGATGAGCTGTGTGCTCACAGCCTGGACTACGGGGGTCCCACGACGCACTTCTCGGACGGCGGGGTGAGGTCCATCGCGCACCCTTCCTGGACCCACGAGGACACCAGCGTGCATGCACGGGGGAAGAGACCGGTCTCCCGAGGAGAGACGCGGTCAGGTATTTAACGGCGACGGTGACAAGGCTAATCCTTCAGGTGCGCCTCGTCACACGCCGCCAGACCTGACCGATACCACGCCCCTCCTCTCGAACACACCCACTCCCGTCGGGAGCCTGGTGAAGGGCGGCGAATAAAGGACGGGGTGATGGTGACAATAAAGAGGAGGGGCAGCCGACTCGTCACAATATATATATATATATATATATATATATAGTATATATTGTATACTTATATTTTATACTTATATATATATATATATATATATATATAAAGGTGCATCTTAAAAAGTGACATTTTATATATTTTACATTCATTACATGTCAAGCAAAACATTTTTGAATATTTTTTATATATTTGAGAAAATACAAATCCATCCAGTAATAATGATTTGTAATTTGAGTAGTATGGGTAGGTTTCATGGGAAATTCAAGCATGGCACTGTGTCATTACGTCATGCCTGTAAACATAAAAATTGACTTCCAGCTCGCTTTATTCACCTGTGAGTACCCTGCAGGAGGCACATTGTTTAATTGTAGTCTATTCTCTTAGCAGCTGGAATAATTAAATGTCAAAAAAACTTTGATGGCGGATTGTAATCCAGAAAGGATTGTATTCTAATTTTAAATGTGCTTCTGATTACAGATTTCCTGGGATTACACAAGATGTGTATTTTAAAGAAAACCAGTTTGAAGGTAGAATAGTTTGGTTTTGGGTTAAAAGAAATTCTTAATATGAAATTTAAATGATGTGACAATTAGAGATTAGAGTGTACATAAATGTAAATCTAAGACAAAAGTTGTCCTAAGACATATTCTGTTTTTAGGTTTTTCAATAACTTTGATTACTTGTTTTGATCCACTTTAAATGCTGACTATATATACATATTTATTTATTATTTTTTATTTTGTTTTGATTTATATATTTTTTTCTCTTAACTTTGCTTTGCTTCCACCTTCCACTGATGATCAAATTACAAACAGTATTTTCCCTGTTTTTGCTTTTATTCAAATAATTACAGAAAAAAAGGTTATGTAATAATTTAAAATATGCAAGATGCATCCAAAGCTCTGAAATTAGGCAACTAATATTTATTAATTCTTAACAAACAAAAAAATGGTTTATGCTTTTAAACTGGCCTGCATGGAAGCACTTTGAATGAAAACTTTTTGTATAAACTTTCTTCTTAATTGCTCTCTGTGCTGACATAAATCCCTTACTACAAACACAAACGCTCACACACTATCAGAGATAAGCACAAAGGGTTTCATGTCCCGAGGTGGAGCAGGAATCCAGAATAAGCCTATGAGAGTTACTCCGCTGTGCTACGACATATTGAGCTGTGCCTGTGGCAGTCCTTCTTTGAGAGAAATCGCAGAAAAGAGAGAGTGCTCTCACCTCCAATTATGTCCCTGTCTAGCTCCTCTCTCTCCAGCTGAACTCCATCTGTCTGTCTTTTTCTGATTTCATACCTCCAGGTCATTGAGTGATACCTGAGGAATAGATTTAGTCCAGTCTGGTTGAACAAACAGTCTCTAAATATGGCACAAGGGACAGCCTCCCCTGCTGTGGTAAGGGAGAAGAGAGTTATGGTATTTTGTGAAATGTTTAGGAAAAATTACCTGCAAAGTGCTGCATAAACGGGAACAAGAAGAAACTTGTTGACACCAGACAATGGGTCACAACAAAAAGTTTGGCTGTGTCATGGCAGCATTATGACCTAATCAAATGTCAGACCATTGAAAATACATGACTGCATGTACTCCTGCATCACACATTCCTACAAAACTAAATATAAATTGCTTTAGGTACAATTCCACAGGAGACGCTATATGTCACCAGTCAGTCTGGTCAGTCAAATTTTAAATATGTTTTAGTATTTCTGTAGTAAACGTACAAAGTTACACAAGTGAGGTTGCCATGGCAATCAGATACATTTGCAAGTTTTTGTAAAGGATGTGCTGTCTGTTTCTGCTGCGCTAGCAATAAACACGTTGAATAGAATGCACCATAAACATGTTTGAATCTCAAAGACAAAGTCACAAGGAAGATTTTAAGTCTGCTTTAAAACAGATCTGTTGGACACTATATAAATTAAACGCATAAAAGCAGACACATAGTAACTGAAAATGGCTGATTAAGCAGTTTGTATTCAGAAATGTATTTCTATATTTTGTTTTGTGTGCATTAAATTACATCTGAATGTTAATGCTCCATTTCCTGACATAAATCTAAAAGTCGAAAACACTCATGAGCTACTAACAGAGCATTTTCTGGATAACTTTTATGAGGCTGTCCGTGTCTGGGGTTGATCATCTTCGGCTTTATTTTGGTTAGGTTCAGAATCCTTTGTCGTTGTTGTATGATCAAAAAAAACAAAAAACTTCTAAATATCCATTCATATTATGTAACAGGCAAGCAGTAATAACAGGCTAGTATCCCACCCGATAACCCAATCGCCTATAAGCTTAAGAGAAAAGGGCAATGAGAATTGGATATAGGTAAAAAAAATGGTGGAGCGCAACCACTCATTGAGATTTCTGTTTCGGAGCTGATGAGGGGACTGGCTTATATCACTCACGGCATCTGTTGTGCAAGCACAGGTACCTGGTGATACAGTACCTTAGCTGTCTGGGGCTTTGAGTACACAGTCAAAGCTGAATTGCCTCTGTTCATTCAGGGTTCCTTTTTTAGAGGCTCCTGGGGCATATGGCAGCCACAGTTACGCCACTTTGCCTTTTCCAAATGAAACTGCTTCAGCATTGGCTGCATAGGGAAGTTTCAAGATGCGTATGACATCTGGGCACTCTCCAGGTTTGCTTTACCCCGGAGTGTCGACCATCTCTTCGATCCGTGGTCAGACCCTTCGTTCCTACAGGTAGGAGTTTTCTTCCGTACCAGTCCCAAGGTGCGCCATGCTTCCTAGGAGGAAGAAGGAGTGAGGGCTCATTCCACTCAGAGTGTTGCCTCTTCCTGAGCACTGGCAAACTGCACCTCTCTAGCAGATAGATGTAGGGCTGTGAGTTGGGCGAGATTTTACAGTTTCCATGTAGAGCCATGTGTTCTCCTGTGTATTGGGTAACATCAGGTAACAGGAGGCCAGTAGGAGTCAACCAGCAGGACCATTCCTTATTGATCTGTATGCCTTTTCCCATATGTTCCACTTGAACACTGGGTCCTCCGTTGCCTTGGAGTTCAGACTATTCGGAATAGTTTGAGCTGTTCCCGGAAGGGGGAATCCTTCACCCTCTACAGACCTGGCATCCGTGTCTCTGTATTCCACGGTTTCTGCCTAACTATGTTCTCCTTCTATGCTATTTCATATTACTATACTATATTCTACATAATTTATATGTCATTGTGTTCCTCCCCCAACAGTTGCTTTGGCACCCTTGGTGGAACCTCTGTTCTGCCTGCAGATGAATGTTTGTGGATGAATATGTATTGAGTTTTCAATTGTCCTGACACGCTTGCCTATCAGCATTTGTCCCTCAATTATGTAACATAGTTCAGGTTGTGGCATTTTCCATAGGGAGCCCATGAAATCAGTCAATGACGTAATGTGACTGACTGAGAGGGAACATCTTGGTTACTTGTGTGACCCTCATTCCCTGAATGAGGGAACGGAGATGTTACATCCCTCTTGCCACAATCTTGAACTGCACTGAATTGTCAGGTTGCTCTTTAGTATAAACCTGAAGGGGAGTGGCTTGGCATGCAAATTCCACTCACCAATTCTCACTGACCTTTTCTCTTAAGCTCAGAGTTGATTGGGCTCCCAGGCGAGACCCCATGATGTCAGCCAATGACATAACGTCTCCATCCCTCTTTCAGCGAACAAGGGGTAACCAAGGTGATTTTTTCTCTTTTAAACAAACAATTCCCACGTTTATTGTTGACATAAAGACAGTTTGTCCAAAGTTGGTTGTGTGACATGCCCTAACCCTTAAAAACCACAAACAAAACTACAAAGAAAAAATACAAACCAGAATATATTAAATTCAGATTCACTGGCAACAAGGGCATGTTTTTTTGCTTATCACAATGAGTTGTTTGTGCTGAATTATTGGCTTGCAAAAGCATTCAGTTTTGTATGAGGAACAATTTTAGTGCTGTCTCGGGTTGCCACTTGACATCTAATTTGAGATTTAGTTCTGAAGCAGAACCACTGTGAATTTAATGTGCCCAAGTTATTTATTAATATTCTTTCTAAACCTCAAGTCATTTAAGCTATTTCACTTGTCAGTTGTCTTTGTCTAATTAGAGTCACATTCCTTGCAATTAACTGACAAGTTCCTCCAATTATTTCTTTAATTCAACCACATTTGAATATTGATCTTTTTGTGTACTCAGAGCATAGAGTGGTATTTTAGTATTATTTATACTATAAAATATTTTTATTAACATTTTGTTAACTTTTATTATTGTATTTCAGTGTTTATTTATTTATTATAGTAATTTTGTACTATTGTAGTTTTTTATTAGTTTGTGTGTGTGTGTTTATTTAGGTTTTTATTCAATATAAAGTGGGATCAAAATGTCAGAAAAAAAGTGCTGGACACAAGGTTATGGATCCAACATTATAAACCTACCCAGTAGTTGAAGTGGAATCAATGAACAAATCGTTCTTTTGTGTTCCTTGTTCTTTTTACGCATTTGCAAACAAAAGTCTGAAGTCGATCTAGTCAAAAACACTAAAATATAGAATCAACAGAATTCAGAATTCAATTATTCTTGGCTGAATTATCCCTTTTTTTAAAAATCACTGTCACCTCTTTCAGGCAGACATGGCATGTTTTATTTCCTGTGTTTTATTATCACCACACAACATGTGTAACATGACTAGTTGGACTGGAGCTCAGCAGGAAAAAGAATTTGATTCCTGCAGCGACTAAACCACTAAATCAGAATAACCATTTGAAGCCTCCTTGTTGTAGATAAGTAATTTCCAATTTAGGAATATTTCTAAAGATCTGAGCCACAGGCAGCATAATGTTGCACTCTTATCTTTGCACTGTAGATGCAGTTTGCCTTGCTGCTAAACATGTGGAAGTGAAGGTCAGTGCAAGCCGCAGGAGATAATTTTATCGTTTTTCACAGTTACTTTATCATTCTCTCATTCTGTCATTTTCAAGAGTCAAGACAGAGATCGCTCTTAAATTGGGAGCTATAGCATAGACTAAAATGTCACGGATGACTCCATGCCAGTGGCAAAAGGATTACGTTCAAGAGAACTCTTTCTGTGAAAGCTTCTAGCATTCTTTTGATACAGAGCAGAGTGACATCCTTGAATTCTGGATTAAGCATCTAGGGACAGAACCTGTCAGAGCACAGCACACCAGAAAAGCATAACTGTATCTCTGGCACAACGTTGTAAAGGTCTGACACAGGCCCTTCACCTATGCATCCGTAACACTTTGGGTAGGTTAGAATTTTTTTATGATTTCACTGGAACGCGGAGGGTGTGTGAGTGATGGAGCAGAGGAGTGTTTGTCTCTGTCACCACTCTTGGTCATGTTGGAAATGAACCAAAAGCCCTCAAGGGAGGTGATTTTAAAAGTGAGAACTTTGCTCATTTGAATAAAAGCTGTCTCTTTTAAAATCTATGCTGTCAGGAAGTAATATTTTGATATTCCTCTCTGTATCTATGTCCACAACTATCTTTACAGTATTAATAGAGGATGTTCGTTTTTTATTAGTATTAATATAAGTAATAAAAAAACTTTTTCATTTACATAAATACACAAAAAAGCTAAAACAAACATTTTATGAATCACTGTCTGATTATCCAAAATGTACATGAATCCCTTAATTCCAAACATTGCTTTTAAAGTTATATACAGTATTGTGTAAAAGTCTTAGGTCACTGGTATTTTTATCAAATAAATAAATGCTTTAATTCAGTTATTTCTCTCTTACGCTGTAGTGTGTCAATGGAAAGTGTAGTTGCTTTAAACACTATGATATAAACAGTAAATGAGCAGATGATTTTCAGCATAGCTCTTAATTTTTTTTTTTCAGCTGAAAGACTTGAACATCTTGCATGGCATGGTGTTCAGTAAACTTATCAGGGAATTTTTATTCTTGAAGTGAGCTAATCCTTTAAGTTTTGACTTAGGAATGGCATAGTTTTACAATGTTTTAGTAAACACACAATTGCATGCTAATACATTTAATGGCAGAAAAAAATGAGGCGGTTTGTCAAAGAGAAGTCTTTGTTTCCGCCATGGTCCACCACTGACTGCAGGCCAAGGTTGATAAATACTTAAAGTATAGAGTTTTTAACGCTTGGTAACAGGAGGATTCGGAGAGGAATAAGATATAAGCGGATTACTACAGCCACTTTTTTAGAAAACATGAAGACAGATCACATAATCACAGGGTTTAAAAGGGGTGAAGCGAAAGACAGGAGAGCTTTGAGGTCTATGGAGTAAATGGGGATTAAGACAAAAAAAAAAATCAAATTCTTATATATTCACACCCAGCACTAAAAAAAATAGGGACCTAACCCTGAATATAACCTCAGAAGCAAAACTGCAAAAGAAAATATTTCATCTTGCCCCCCATTGGCAGATGCATTGTTTTCCAGGTTGCATACAATCAAAAATGTTTTTGATTCATTTTAAAATCTAATTAAACTGCAGGGCATTCTATGCACCTTCTCTAAAAAAAGCTATTTGCTGGATGTTTTCTATATAATAGTGAATTTCAGGAAGCAGAATACATATAATATTATTCAAGGACGTGACTTTTGAAAATGTCTCATACTCTGAAATGCAACTCTTTCGTAAATTGCGTCAACCATGGAGATGAGTCAGAGTACAGGAGGTTGGTGTTGGTGGTGAAGCTGGTGTATACAGTTTGTGGTCCAGGAAACAACAATGATCAAACACAGCAACAAGAGTCTGTGGATTTCTGACGCACCAGGGACACAAACAACTGGACAAGACAGACAGCTCAGATGCACTTTGCAATGCAGCAGCCTCTTAATCCTGGGTTGAGCAGCCAGCAAAGAGGTTGTAGAATTAACAATTCTGCAATTCATCTCTTCTTTGTCCTTGAAGATTTTTGTTCATCTGGCAGTCCAAACAACATTGCTGCAAACTTCTCTTGAAGTGGCTGTCTTTTTGTTACCTCTAAATGTTGCTTAAATGAAGAGTAAGAATGTCTCTCATTCCCTGATGGAGGGAACGGAGACGTTATGTCGTGACGACAGACTGGGGTCTTGCTTGAAGCCCTGATTAGCTCTGAATAAGAGAAAACAGCAATGAAATTTGGCAAGTGGTTGATTAGTCCTGAGCCTCTCACTGTCGTGCAGGTATAAATAGGTGACAAGTGTAACCATTCATTAGATTTGCTGAGGATCCGAAATCGAGTCTCAGCTCTCAGCGATGGTTTGAGGTTGTGGCAAGGGGACATAACATCTCCATTCCCTGAATTAGGGAATGATGGTTACGTATGTATCCAAGATGTTCCCTGTCTGTCAGTCACTACGAGTTATGTTGTGATGACACACTGGGGTCCAATTGGAAAACGGCACAAACTGAATATGTTACTACCTGATAGCACTGCAGTAGTTGGCAAGTAACATGTGTCAGACTAATGCCATGCAGAGGTCATAACCATCTCTTCGCTCCAGAGTAATTAGCTGAGCTTTGTGCCCACAGGAACCAGAGGTGAGTAAATGACTACTGGAGAAGCCAACCCGCTGTTTCTGTGATAGAAAACCTCTACCAGAAGGACTTTCAACCTTCCAAGAGGGTGCCAACCTCTTCTATTTGTTGTACAGGTGGCGGAACAATGATGAAGCAGCCTTCCTAAGAAGGACGCTATGGAGACCACATCCTGACCAAGGGAAGGTGACATGTGGAAACTGGTATGTACTGACCTCAGGATGGCATACGACTATCTCTGTGGCAGGTCCTATCCCAGGGAGGAGAGGAATAACAGGCAGCAGAGACAGACAGAAGATTCTGCCAAGGGAAGACACGAGTTCACCAGAGGAAACCTTACTGTGGAAGATACACATATAAGATCGCCATGGAGATCAGGATGGGAGGATGAGGAAATTGCTCTTTTTCTGAGACACCACAGACCCTTAGGTCAGAACAGAAATTAAATGAAACCTTGTTCATCCATCCTGAACAGCAACTCCTCGCCTCTCCCGGCTACCTGTCTTAGGGTCTCTTTGTTGTCTTCTTAGAGGCCTCTGAGACTATGTGCGGCCAGCTGTGTGCCGCCCTCCTGCACGGTGCTCGGTGTGATGCTTTGGCGGTGTCTCAGCATAAGGTGGAGCAGAACTGGGGCACCCTCGGTGACAAGTAGGCCGAGATAAAGTGTCAACTGAAGGATCACGCTGGAGGAGGATGTGCTGAATCGTCTCGGTCTGCTGCTGTATTACCAAGAACTGCTTAAAGAAGTCCTCAGTGTCACTGAATAGCCCAGTCTGGGAAATGGGAGCCAAGAAATCTGCAACACACATCTCGGCCAGGTTGAGCCATAGATGGTGCTCTTGGGCAGACATTGCTCAAGGCAGACATTGTCTTCCTGAGGGACCGCGCTGTGACCTTTGTTTCCTATAGAGCAAAGTTGGTTGCTGTACACAGCTCCTGCATCAACCCCAGGTCAGAGCCACCTTTGTGCAGCTTTGTGCAGGAGTGTATGCAGTGCTGAAGTGGTCTCATATGAAGCAAACCGAGCGAATTGACTGCAGCTGCAGAAGCCATATGCCCCAGGAGTCTTGGAAAACAGAGAAAAATGCATTCATAGCTGAACCACACCCCCACCTTGGGTCCTCAGACCATATTTCTAATCCCAGCATACAGACCACTTATCAAACTTGCCAAACCAGTTCAAAAGCAGATCACAGTATGGCCAGACAATGCCACCTCAGCACTGCAGGACTGCTTTCAGGATACAGGCTGGAACATTTTTAAAGAGGCTGCGACATACAACAACCACACAGACCACACGTGCCAACCAGAAACCATGAATGATAGCAGAGGTTCATAGACTGATAAAGACAATAGTTGAAATATTCAGATCAGGGAACAAGACAGCCCTCAAAACAGCAAGAGCCAATCTGTTGCATGGCATCAAGACAGCAAAACATCAGTATGGCAAAAAAAAAAAAAAAATCAAAAACAATTTCAGCAACAGTAAAGACACTAGGACCTTGTGGCAAGCCATTCAGAACATCACTGAATACAAGTCCCCATCACAGCCCAGTGACGATGACACATCCTTACCAGATGCACTTAACCACTTCTGCTCACGATTTGAGATACAGAACTATACACCTGCACAGAAACTTCACTCATCTCCAAACGACCAGGTACTCTGTCTGTCTTCAGCCGATGTAAGCAAGACCCTATCCAGGATTAACCCACTTAGGGCGTTGGGCCCTGACAATACACCTGGATGTGTGCTAAGAGACTGTGCTGCACAGCTGACGGATGTCATAACAGACATCTTCAACACCTCGCTGAGCCAGACAGTCGTCTCAATGTGTCTCAAATCCACCTAAAAACAAACTAAACCTGCTGGGCCTTAACACCTTCTTCTGAAACAGGATCCTGGACTTCTTAACTGGTGCTAACAACCTGTCCTCAATGTGAGTAAAACAAAAGAGTTGTGATGAACTTCAGGAGAAACTCTGTTGACCACCCTCATCACCATCGATGGCTCAACCGTGAAGAGAGTCTGCAGCAATAAATTCCAGAGAATCTTACCTGGTCCATCAACACCACGTCACTCAACAAGAAGGGTGTTACGGTACCCGGCATCGGGTTTGTGTATTTTGAATGTTTGTGTGCAGGGATTGGCTTTTCTTCGAGGGGCGTGATTGGGCGAATCTTGATGGGGACGTCTTTAAAAGGGCGGCGCCCCAAAACATGGCGAGCTCAATTCGGCGTTTGCGACTATGGCGTGATGAGCTCCGGGTTCCACCACAGCCAACAGACCATCTACCTCCCTCGTCGTTATGTTTTTGTCGGTTTCAGTTAATAACAAAAGAAGTGTAATGTTGAAGTAACCACTCTGGAGCGTAGGAGAGATCTGCCCTTTATTTTTGACATAATTTTGGCTATGTGTTTTTGCCTAGGGAGTAAGGGAAGTTGATTTGTATTTTCTTTTCCTTATCCTTAGGTAATTTATATATTTTATTTTATTAAGCTCTTTTGGTTTATTATTTTGGCCTTGGGTCTCTTTGAAATCAATGCTCCTTCAATATATTAATTTTACTTGTTAACTCAATAAATACCTTAAAATCCTTATGTTCGTTTGTTCATCTGTTGACTGTGGCTGGAATCCCGTTAACATGTCTTATTGGCACCTCACTCTTTTAAATGGGTCGTAACAAATGGGGGCTTGTCCTATGGTATGTATTCCTTCTCGTTTCGATTTTGATCAATAATTTTGATTGGCAGTTTTTGTCCTGTGTGTTAGGGAGAGGAATATAAAACGCATAACAATGGAATTTAGTATTGAAGCATTTCGTCAGAAACCCTCTTATGCAGCTTTAGAGTTATGTCGTAAGAATGATCTTTATTTGATTGCCGATTTTTATGACATTCCTATCACAAAAACAGCTCGTAAAAAAGAAGTGAGGGATGTGATAGAAGTAGCTTTAGCACAGCAAGGCATGTTATCAGCGGCTCAATGTCCTGAGAGTGATGATGGAAACGCGGGTGAGAGGGCGAGTGCTGAGGAACAGGGTTTAGGCGGTGAAGCGCTTCGTTCACTTACTGGTTTGGGTACGGCAGATTTAAAACTGGCTATCCAACTAAAAAAACTTGATTTGGAAATAAAGCATCAAGAGCACACTACGCAAGTGCTACGTTTTAGACAATGTGAATTGGAGACGCAGGTTGGTCACCGACTACCCAGTGATTCGAGACCCAGTCCTGCTCTAGTTCCAGATAGTCGAGGTTCGAGCCAAAGTGATAACTCATTGTCGTCTGTGCCTGCTGCTAATTCGTCTGATTTTGATGTGTGTAAGCAGATTAATCTTGTGCCACCGTTCCGGGAGTCCGAGGTGGATTCGTATTTCGGCGCTTTTGAGCGCATTGCCGTAGCTTTGTGATGGCCTAAAGAAGTATGGCCTCTTCTGTAGCAGTTTGATTGGTAAGGCTCAAGAAGTTTGTTCTGCGTTGTCTATTAATGACAGTTTAGATTATGAAAAGTGAAGTCTGCTGTTTTGAGAGCTTACGAGCTTGTTCCCGAAGCTTATCGCCAAAAGTTTCGTTCGCATTTGAAAACTGCCAATCAAACATTTGTTGAGTATGCTCGTGAAAAGTGTGTTCTCTTCGATAAGTGGTGCCAGTCCAGTAAAACGATTAATTTTGAGCAGCTTCGTGAACTTGTTTTAATCAAAGATTTTAAAAACTCGTTACCCGATAAAATAGTCGTGTATTTAAACGAGAAGAAGGTTTCCACTCTTGCTGAGGCTGCTGTGTGCGCTGATGAATTTGTATTAACGCACAAAAATGTATTTGTATCACCGGCTCTACGAGAATTAACATATTCCACAAATTCGGATAAATATAAAACATCTAAACTAACGAAATTATCAGGATCACCTGACGTGCATGCTTGTTTTTATTGCCATGAGAATGGTCATTTGATCGCGGCATGTCCCGTTTTGAAAAAGAAAATAAGTTTAAGCCAACAAAAAGTGTCGACCCGATGCATAACTATTGATACGGAATCGTTTGCAATTGATTCTGTTTTCGAACCCTTTACTGGTCAGGGTCTGATCTCTATAAGTGGTTTAGAGGAGGATGAAGTTCCTGTTACCTGGCTGCGTGATACAGGAACCGCCCAGTCCTTCATTTTAGAAAGTGCGTTGCCGTTTTTGAAGGAGACGTGCTGTGGCTCTGATGTTTTGGTTCAGGAATTGAAATGGGAGTTGTGAAGGTTCCTTTGCATAAAGTGCATATTCGTTCCGATTTGATAACCGGTTTCGTAAAAGTGGCTGTACGAATGCAGTTACCTATGAAGGGAGTTACCATGATCGTTGGAAATGACTTGGCAGGTGGACAAGTACATCCCGTTCCTGAAGTCATTGAGAATCCACTTGCGACTTCTGCTTTTAGAAAAAATGCGGAAGATTTAACTGTGTTCCCTGCGTGCGTTATTACTCGAGCCCAGTCACGAAAGTTTCCTGATGTTATTGAACTCTCTGATAGTTTCCTTGTTGATCAGGATGATTCTGACTCTGTCCTGTTACAGCCTGATGAGTCTGTGTCTACATCGCTGTCTCTTGTCAGTGGTGCTGACGCTAAGCCTGTGGACCTGTTGCTGGCTATCGACCGTACGACGTTCGCTGCTGAGCAAAAACAAGATCTATCGCTCATGTGCTGCCGAGATTCTGCTGTCCTAGAAAAGGATGATGTGAGCAAACCAGTTGGTTATTTTTATGAAGACGGAGTTTTAATGCGAAAATGGACTCCTTCAAAATCCGATAATTCGGGTTGGGACACGCTTTAACAGTTGGTAGTTCCTAAAAGATTCCGTGACCAAGTGCTGAGCGTTGCGCACGATAACGTTGCAGGTCATCTCGGAATTACCAAAACATTTTATCGAGTGACCCGTCATTTCTTTTGGCCTGGTATAAGGTCTGACGTTGCCAAGTACTGCCGATCTTGTCATGTCTGCCAAATGGTTGTATGCTTAATCAGACTATTCCTTCTGCACCTCTTCAACCGATCCCTGTTGTCGGTGAACCGTTTGAGCGCATTATTTTAGATTGTGTGGGACCTTTACCGAAGACGAAATCCGGTCATACGTATTTGCTTACGCTAATGTGCGCAGCGACTCGCTTTCCCGAGGCTATACCACTTCGATCACTGAGAGCAAAAGCAATTGTGAAGGCCCTGACTCTTTTCTTTTCTACTTTTGGACTTCCGAAGGTCGTCCAAACTGATCAAGGAACGAATTTTATGTCCCGCCTGTTCAATCAAATTTTGTCTCAGTTACATATTCAGCATGTTGTTTTGAGCGCTTACCATCCTGAGTCACAGGGAGCACTCGAACGATTTCATCAAACGTTAAAGACCATGCTAAAGACGTATTGCACTGAGTGTGAAAAAGAATGGGATGATGGAGTACCTTTGCTTTTATTTTCCCTCAGAGAAACTGTTCAGGAGTCTTTAGGTTTTAGCCCCGCAGAGTTGGTTTTTGGTCATACAGTGCGAGGTCCACTTAAACACCTGAAAGAGAATTGGTTGTCTGACGTGAAGTCCAACGTAAATATGCTGGATTATGTTAGCTCATTCCGAGAATGCCTTCATAAAGCTAGTGAGCTAGCCAAGTCAGCTTTGGCAGGGGCTCAGAAAAAGATGAAAAGTTGCTTTGACAAGGATGCCGTGTTTCGTTCATTTCAGAAAGGAGACAAAGTCTTGGTTTTGTTACCAATTCCTGGCTCTGCTTTGCAGGCAAAGTTTTTTGGACCTCATGTTGTGGATCGGAAGCTCAGTGATACTGACTATATTATCAGTACTCCCGATCGGGGGACAAAAACGCGGGTGTGTCATATTAACATGCTTAAAGGTTACGTTTCTCGAGATAAGGGAGAAGTGTTAAAACACACTATTATCCCAGTGGCCTCCGGCGATACGGTATCACCGGCCAGTATAACTGATGACGATATATGTCTGCGAAGTTGTCTGGTGTCCGATTAAATAATTCTGAAATTCTGTCAGACCTCAACTTTCATTTGCTGCACTTAACTGAAGAGCAGAGAGCTGACATTGTGAGATTAATTCACTCTTTTCTTGGGTTGTTTTCTGATGTTCCGACTCAAACGTCTGTAATTAAACATGACATTGAAGTAAACGATCACCCACCGATCAAACAAAATGCCTATCGAGTAAATCCAGCTAAACGAAAAATGATGAAGTCTGAGGTGAAATATTTAGTGGAAAATGATTTAGCCCGATGGATCTCCTCGTTTTTGCACCGATTACCGTAAGGTAAATGCAATTACGAAACCTGACTCGTTTCCTTTGCCTTTAATGGAAGATTGTGTGGATAATGTGGGGTCAGCTCGGTTTGTGACGAAATTAGACCTTCTGAAGGGAAGGCTTATTGGCAAGTTCCCTTAACAGAACGGGCAGCCGAAATCTCTGCATTTGTCACTCCCGATAACTTCCTTAATTACACAGTGATGGCTTTCGGACTACGGAACGCTCCAGCAACATTTCAACGCCTCATGAACACCGTGTTAGGCGATGTGGAAAATTGTAAGGCTTATTTGGACGATATTGTGGTGTATTCATCTACTTGGAAAGAACATGTGAGCACATTATCTACTGTTTTGGGGCGCCGCCCTTCTAAAGTCGTCCCCATCAAGATTCGCCCAATCACGTCCCTCGAAGAAAAGCCAATCCCTGCACACAAACATTCAAAATACACAAACCCCGATGCCGGGTACCGTAACAAAGGGACAACAGTGAATACGCTTTCTCCACTGGCTAAAAAAAGCGAGTCTCCCTCCACCAATCCTCTCCACTTTTGAGAATGTGCTGACCACCTCCATCACTGTCTGGTATGGGACCTCCAGTGCTGCTGACAGCAAAACTCTACAATGGACAGTGAACACTGCCACAAAGATCATCAGTGCCCTTCTCCCTTCCATCCCGGACGATGCTACAGCAAGGCCTCCAGCAACATGAAGGGCCCACCTACCCCTCCTACAACCTGCTCCTGCCATCAGGTAGAAATACCGGAGTTTCAAAGCTCGCTCTGTCAGACTGCTAAACAGCTTTTTTTCCCTAAGCTGTGAGAGCTCTTAACTCTAATCTCCCTGTCCTCCTCTGAAATCATGAACTCCTCAGCCCCCATCTCCCCAACTCATTAAAAACTGTTGACTGTTTTCCTACATGCAATTCTGAGTGTACTACACACAGGTGAGTAGGCTATACAAACCACCTGTAGTAATGCACTCATCCCACTGGTGTGCATAACCAGACACTTTATGTAAACACTCTCTACTACAAAGACTCAATATGATAATATATGCCTACTTGAGCATTGCAATACAAAATCTTTTTGCACTACTGTATGTGCTGCTGCCCCATTTTTCTTGTACAATTTCAGGTCTAGTTTGTAGACTTTTTCAGATTCAGTACCTCTTTACCTCTTTTCTCTCTCTTTATTTTTTTTTATAGATACTACCTAGTCAGTGTATAACTATGGGGCTAATGTTGGTGCTACAGTAATGTGCATGCCATGGTTTGTTCTTGATTTGATCTGTCATAGTTCATGGGAATGTGTTAATTTTTTTTATGATTAGTGATGGGAAGGGTGGGGTGGTTTAATGGTGGGTTCAACTGGTTTTACTTTCAAAATTGTACTTTGTATTATGCAGTAACTGTGTTTGATACTTATGACTGATCTTAATATTTGTAACATTAAAGAGCCTAAAGATTCATCCCTACTATATATATTCAATTGAAGGTTCATGAGATGCACCTTTGAGTTATTTCAGAAAATGGCTTTTATTATGTGCACAAGTGATAGATGATGTGGAGGTTGAATAGGTAGTTTTGAACATTTTATTTCTGATCTGTAACAATAATAATAATAATAATAATAATAATAATAATAATAATAAAAAATGTAAATTCACTGGTTACCTGTAAAATAATAGTTTAGTTACCTCAGTTAACCTCAATATTTGAATAAATTGTAGTTTTGTTAATTCTGTATATACTTTCAGCATGTAGACAACATTAAACAGGTGAAAGGAACATTCCCTACAGCATTTGGCAACAGAGCAATACCTTATGCTTCCCCATAGAGCATCATTTTTGTGTTAATATGCAAGTGTCACGACAGATTTACATTTGGCCCAGCAGCAGAATTAGTAGATCAAAATAGCATAGGGTCATTAGTGTGGTGCTAGTCACAGCTATAAAACAATCTCAGTCAAGACAATGCTGGATCTGTGCCTGTTTTTGGTATTGGAGCATAAGCTGGAAAACTGTGCTCATGGCTTGTGGGATTGCTGCAAGGAAAATACAGCAGAAAATACATGAATAATATGTGCCTGTTTCACTGCACAAGATCTAAAGCACCCTGCTGTTTTCTGAGACCTTGTTGTGGAAAATCATCTTTTCTTTCCTATTCCTATTCCTCTGTGTCATATTTACATAATTTATTTATTTCACATGCATGCTGTGAATAATATTAACTAAGCAACAGAGTGCCACAGACCAGCATTCTGATTGATTGTCCTTCTGCTTTTCAAATTATTTAAAATTTTCGTTTGATTCTTTTTTTATCTGGTTGCCAGGTGCATACAGCTGAAGTTAGAGATGCTTTCTGCTGTTCCAATTGCACATTTTATCAGCTGCAGTGTAATTGTAGTGACTGCAGAGCATGGCAGTGTTAGGCATTGTGTAAATTTCTCTCAATTTAGTGCAGTCACTGTTTGATAAGCGCAAACTGCGTTGTGCAGGATGCACTTCATAAAGCCACTTGGTTCACATTTGCCCATCATACTTTCACGTAAAACAAACAGTTAGTGACAGAAATTCTCATGTGGACTTAATCTGAAACAGGACCTTCATGTTTGCACAAAGGACTCTCTTTGGAATTTGGAATAAATGTTAAGAAGGTTTAGTCTTGTTAGAGTCATTAACATTTCAAATCAATTCACGACAGTCATTTACCACAGCAACGCCTCAGTTTTCTGTCTGTGCATTCATAACAGAATTTCTCTGGAGACGGCAAAACTGCTTATGCATTAATAAAAACTAACACTTATGTGTGAAGGGATGAAGTGGATTATAATTAATGTACTGAATTAATTCAATAAATAATCGTTCTTGCCTAAAATCTTACAGAGTCTTTCCACCTAGAATTATTTTCTGGACAGTTGTTGGAGGAGTTACCAATGTAAGTACACTAGAATTGCAGTACTGCACCAACTCCTCCTACTTTACATATCCACCTCCTTCACCCCCTATTCCGATTAGTTTCATACATACTGCTGTAACAAAATGTAGTTAGTTAATTCCTGTTACACATTTGTACTTACACAAAGCATTTAGAGGTTGTTACATGTACAGAAATATTATAGCTGTAGACAGATAGACAGATATTGCTCTTGTGAAGTCTTCTCTTGATTATAGACTTTGACAGTGACACACCTACATCCTGGAGAGTGTTCTTCTCTTGGCTGGATGCTGTGAAAGGTTTTTTCTTTAACCATGGATAGGATCCTCCAGTAATCCAGCACTGTGGTCCTCTGTTGACATCCTGGCCATTTTCATGGTGCTGAGCTCACCATTGCACTTTTTTCTAAGAGTGTAACAAACTGTAGATTTGGCCACTCCTAACGTTACTGCTATCTCTCGATCCAATTCAATTGGATTTTGAAGGAATCATTTTTGTCCCTTACAGGGCACACTAAGTTTCATGTCATTAAGCTTTTTACTTGCAAGCTGATAGTTAAAACTTTGTTTATATGAAACAAATAAAAGATGCATGAAGCCACTAATGGCTGTTAAATAAAACCTAAGTTACCTAAAATGAATTGTTTCTCATGTTTAATCAGTACAGAGATGTCAGAACCAGCGGCAAATGTTGGAAGGACTAGCCGAGCTTAAGGCTGCTCTGAGCAGATACATAAGCACTCAGCGCCCCGGCACTTGTCTGGAGCTAAATAATCCACATATTTAACAGGTGCTATCCTTATAATGCGCAGATTTGAGTTTTAAACAACTACATTCTCACAAAATACATTTTCTTAACATTACACTTGGACGCAATAGCGGCTTGGATGCAATAATGTTTCACAAGTCCACAAGAACATAAAAAACGCTTATTGAGAAACAACTATTGTCTGTGTGAACATATTATATCATGTTTGTGTACTCTGATGTAAATAAGCCAATGTAAATAAACTCACAGATGCAAAGTGTCACGCAAGGGTGACCATTCTAATCAACCGATCAGGTTCTGAAGTGAGTTTAGCTCCACCCTTTGGTAACGGAAGGGTACCAAAAAAATTGGTGCGGTTTGCTATTTTGTTACCGGTCAGTAAAAACAAGCATTAGATTACATCCTAAATATATAATGGGCTTCCTAGAGGACAGGTTTTAAAAAACACTATTGTCTTCAGATTTAGACTGAAGATTTTTAAAATATTGGCTATGCCGTTGTCTGGCATCTGTTTGTTCCATTGAGCCAGCCTCACCTGCTTCCTGTTTAAAATCCAAATTCATACCGTGTAACCCGGCAGACAGATCTTGTCTATCTCTGTGGTGCTCTACTCAGTACTCCAGTCAACACAGCCCATGTTTCCAACCCTCCTGCCCATCTGGGCTTTGCAGAAGTCACAGCCAAAAGAGAAGATTGACGACGACACGTATCCTGCCAGAGAAGCAATTCTCATCTGTTTCCAGGAGATGCATGTGTTTCCACAACTACAATGAAATCAAATGGTATCTTTAATGCAATCTAAATGCCAGTTAGCATGAGATTAAGATCATGGTGTGATTTCTGCAAACCCTAATTTGAAAGAACACAGTGACAGGAATTTTCCCAAATACAGAGTGGCTTGCAACTTTGTTGTTGTGAATTAACAAGGTGAATTAAAGGTCGTCATCACTGTCACCGTACAACAGCTCCCTATTACAGGTCTGAAAAGGGCTCCATCTTCTATTCATCTTAGCCATTTACGGTGTACAAAGCCAGGAGACAGGGTGGGCATTTAAAGATATTTACAGAATAATAAATTAAGGAGAAATCTGCTAAATTTGACCATTTTTTATCACTCAAGTTTAGGTTGTATAACCGAAAGTGCACTAAAAGTAGCTACACAATAAATTTTTTATGCAAAGGTGCAATGCAACATAATTTCACATGTGGCAACTTATGATATTTCAAAACATACAACAAAAAGGTATTAAAGTTCAAAAAGTATATGCAAATGGCTTTACTCTGTAAAGTAGCAACCACTGGCTTGAGACCATTAATCATTCAAAAAGGTCAGCTGCTGACAACATAAAAAACTCAATAAGAGCAGATTCTAAACCTCAGCCAGCTCACATCAAAAGCTACAATCATACCTTTGGACTAAAACAGATTTTAGGTTTCTCCAAAATCTCAAAGTCACCCCTAAATCACCCAACACTTTCAGTTAAAAAGATAAAAAAAAAACTGTCATTGGGGATGTACACTAGCATCAAGAAGATACTAATAATCACCTTTAAAGCCCTAAAAGATGTTCATATTAGATCAGGAAAATGAAACTGCCAAAGGTTGTTTATGAATATGAAAGTCTAGATGCTTGACAGTGGTCGATCATGTATGTACTCTATAATAGACAGACTAATGAGAATGATTACACACCTCATTTCAAAATCACATTGTTATTTTTTTTTGTGAACAATTCATCCCTGCAAGTCAGTCTACAAGGAAAAAAATGTTTGCCATTGTAATCTTTAATCCAAATGCAAATGTTCCCCACCTCTAAAATGACTGGCCTTCTTTTGTGACGTTAGTCTTTATCTTTAACCACACCCCTCCAACTGTCAGCATTCATTTCTGAGTTTGGGTGCAGAATAATGAGTTTGGCTGATAAATGTCTTATTTGTTGGAGAGGCATATAACAGCCAGCTGAAAATACAATATTAAATTTGACATCTACTTGTTACATCTATTTTTAGCAGTGAAACAAGCAACAGTGGGTAAATTTGCCAAATGAAAGCAAAAGAGATTGTGTTTCTATATCAGTTCTTTCCGTCTATCTCTAAATACCAATTCCAGCACTTCAGACAGAGCGTTCTTTAGAGATCTCAGAGCTCTGGCTAATTCTTCAAGCCATCTGCTTTGGGTTTTCATAAAGCCATTGTTTACCACGCTTCATTTTCAGAACTCTTCAAAAGCTTACAGAAGGTCTCTGTAGTTTTACTTTGCTGAAGGTAAAAGTTTAGCCCTCTAGGGCTATAATGACATTCAGAAGAGGCAGGTGGCTCATACTGGCAAATTATCAATTCATTTACAGCTGACATACACCTGCACCAACACATCCCAAACCTTTAAATAGAAACAGAAAAAGGAAAGATTTAGGACTTCAGTGGCCCAAAGTCTGAAAAAAAACAACAACTTTGAACTAATAAGAATAACATATTACAGAATTTCTCACATTATCATATACTTTAGAGGGATTCTCTTGTACAAAATGAAATAAATAAATAATTAAATACTTGCTTAATATTCATGAGTACATATATGGCCATGTTTCTTGACACATTATAAAAATAACAGTTCCAAGGTTTTCTTAGTGATGCAATAAAGAACCATTTTGGGTTCTCAAAATAACCCTTTATTGAACTGTTCTTTTTTATTTCAAATAAAACAAATAATAATAATACTACTAATAGTTTTTCTTAGTGTGAAGAACATTTGAATAACCCTTTTTCTTAAGAATGTAATGTAAAATTAAAAGTTTTATTTTTTTACTTTATTACTTTACGAATGTCTTTACACTGTTAAATAGCATACACGTATGCCTACTTTGTTCTAAATCAAGATTACTGAGCTTGCGTTTGACAGCTCTCGAAAAAAAAGGGGGCTGATTACATTTTTTTTTAAATGCTCCACCTCCACCGGAAGCTTGCAGGAAAGAACCCCCACTCCTCAGCGCTTGCGATTCTTTCCCGCTGCTGTTGCGTGTGGATGCTGCTGTTGTTATGACACGTTTATTCCTGAAGGGAAAAATGGCTTGTGTGTAAAATCGGTGCAGGTTGCCATGGCAACGCATGGTTACAGGGAGAGCTTTAGAAAAAAAATATTGATTAAAGAACACTGTGCTCTCTCTTCTTCTATAGAGGTTGAGGTGGATGCAATGTTCCAGCTCCTTGTTATGTCCTAATGCCAGGACTATTGAGGGCTGGCCACTCTTGGTGTACTCCACAGTACACGGTGCCCGTCTCTCCTCAATGTCCTCAGGAGATCGGTCTGCCAACCCTGCCAGAGTTCCAGGGCTCAGTGGTCTCCAGCAAGCACATCCTTCAGTTTCTTTCACCCAGAAAAGTAGCGGAGCTGACAGGCTCATTGACCCTGAAGGGGACCCTAGAGCAGTTAGATTAGTTGGCTCCTGCTGGTGCCGGTCCAGGGCACCAATCTAGAGACTCTGGGGATACCAGAGGCCAGTCATGGGAGGCTGGTTCTCTTAGTGGGTAACCTGGCAGTGTGGGATGCCCTGCCAAGTGTATCTTATTGGGTACTGCTAGCAGGCTCTGGTTTTACTTCCTAGGAGACGACATGGGTCTGGAAATGTAGTGGAGCTGAGAGACTCACCATGCTTGAGGGGGCCCCTAGTGCAGCTAGATCAGTTCAGGGCACCGAAGCTAGCAGCTCTAGTAATACCAGAGGTCAGTCTTGAGAGACAGATTCCCTTAGTAGATCATTTTGCAACATGGAAACTCTTCCGCATTTCGCAGGCATTCTGCCCACAGACAGCAGGATCTGATAATGGAACAGGAAGTAGATACTCTCCTAAGGTAGTAGAAGTACTTCATAGTTCCAAAAGAAGGATGGAGGGCTGAGGCCCATTTTAGATCTCAGACTCCTGAAATGCTCAGTAATGAAGCTAAAGTTCAGGATGCTCACTTTCAAACAGATTGTGTATCAAATTAAGTCAGAGGACTGGTTTGTCACAGTAGATTAGATAGATCTTTCCTTTCAGGGGCAAAGCGTACCAATATCGGTTTCTTTCCTTTGGCCTTGCACTCTCATCCTGCACGTTTACGAAGAGTATGCATCAGCATACTCAATTACATCGACGACCAGCTGATTTTAGCACAGTTGATGAGCGATGTGATCAGACATCTAGATGTCGTCCTTGCTCACATGAAACGTCTGGGTTTGAGAATGAAAACCAACAAAAGTGTGCTTTCAGAGAACCACTTATCTTGGTGTGGAGCAGTCTCGAGAGTACAAGAACCGATCACTCTCTGTCAAGGAGTTTCAGAGACTATTGGGCCTTATGGCAGCTCCGTCCAACATCGTACCTCTTGGCCTGCTGTAGGTGAGGCCCCTTCAGTGGTGACTCAGAAACGGGTATTTCCCTGAGGGGAAATCCGCTTCGCATGATCAAAGTGTCGCTGGGGCTGGATACTATCGTACAGACGCGACTGAGACTTAGTCTGTACACATTTCCCACGATCGCTGTGTCTCGTAACCACACTTCCAGCATCCCTGTCAGTGCTAGCTTCATGACAGAAGCTGAAGCTGCCTGCACTCCATGTGCTTATATGCTTCCTGGCCAATAACGCCATCCACTTATGATGTCTTGCCCATCCTTTGGACTGACCACACATACTGTTCAGAGCATGGTCAGGCCTTCTCCATAGTGTCATCGACATGGCTCCAGTTCCTGAAGAGGAACCATGATTACATATGTAACTTGGAGACATTTTCTTTAAAAACTTTACCATCTTGCACTTAAAAAAGGAAATGTTAGAAAAAATAATACAATAAAAATAACCAATAAACAAATATTGGTGTTGAACATTATTTAAATACATAACTTAAAAGTAGTAGCTTCTTTTGTTAGTATAAATAGTCTTTTAATCTTCTACAGACAAATTAAACAATATAGCTGCAGGCAGACAGGCAAGCAGGCAGGCAGACAGAACAAAACCACATATTAACGACAAGATCGGACAAAACTGAACTGAAACACACAAAGTAATTGACAAAATTAATGAGACACACCTGAAGACAATGATACAGTTAACAGAGGAACAGAAAGTAGGGCACACAGAGCATGTGGGACAATCAAAACAACAAAAGAGTCCAGATACGTGACAAATATAAGGTGAGGTTATATGTTCCCAAGTCTTAGATTTTGTGGACTCTTATTTTGAATTGTTTGTTCCCCATTGTTTCTGTGTTCCCTCATCCTTTGCCCACCTTGTTAATTTCCTTGGTAATTGATTAGCCCCTTCCCCTTGTCAGCTTCTTATCTTATTTATTTAAAATCCACTCAGTTCCTGATCAAATTGCTCAGTATTGTTTAGCCATAGCTATTCTACAGAGCCAATTTTTTTTTTGTCTTGTCTGCTCTTCCATTTATGATGTTTGTATTTTTTAGATATCTCTCTTGTTTTACTGTTTACCCCTGTTTTAACCATTGCTCATGTACCTGGATTTTCTCTCTCTGGATTTACCCTTTTTGGATTATTCTTGTGTTTTGTCTGTGCCATATCCATATCGTCCTTTCCACCCTGACTATATTTTTTATCATGCCTTTTAAATAAAGCTCGCCCATGGATCCATACGACTCCATTCACTCCTTTTACACTAAGGCTAGGTTTAGGGGTAGGTTAAGGGTTGGTGTCTATAGTTTCCTAAAACTAGATGCATATAACAACATACAACATTCAGTGCTTATTTTCAGCAGATGTTTTAACAGGAGGTCAGAACATCATATTCTGTGACTAAAAATGACAACACTGCCATGTAATTAGAGGACATGAAAAAATGATCAGAACAAAGATCCAATTTATATTAAACTGTGCTGAGAGAACTGTTGAAAAACAAACACATCCCACATACTCACCTTCACTGTCCAGGCCACTTACTTTGCTATTTAAATTACAGAAATTGCAGCACTCAGAGTCATTTATACTGAACACAGAGTCGTTCTAACAGGCGTCTCACCCACTGAATGTCACAGCATTTTTCAAGGTCAGTCATTATGATTGAGAGAACAAACTAAACTATAATAAAGTTGTACTAGCTGAAACTACAATGCAGATGCAAACACTTGAAATGTTGCCACAGATCTGTGTAGAAAATCTCATTAAACACATTTGCATTTCTTCTTATTAAAGCCCTGAGTATTAAACTGGTCATTAAAACAACCAAAGTGATTCTTTTGTAAGTCTTCACGTCTTTCGAGGTGTCAGTCATGGCCATGCAGTAATTTGTGCTTTGTGCAATGAACCCACGCAGGAAGTCAGTAAAAATAACACTGTAAATGGTCAGAACCATTAAGAGCATGGCGGTCAGAGTCACGCTGCTCACGTAAATGCTTGATTGCTGTTATATAAAGTCAGTAATATAGATATTCACTGAAAGACTCCATTGACGTTCTGCTGGAATCACTGTCTTTTAGATTCATTGTAACCCGAGAAGTTTGTTAAGGCCAAACCATTTTCACAAACCCAAAGCTAACAATGCCAAAGACTGGAGGAAATAATGTGAATGATGTTACTAATTCAAGACCTTGAAAATAACTTAACTTTCCAAGAAAAAAAAAATCTTCAAAAAGAAAAAGCATTTAAAAAGAAAATGTTACTGTAGAAATACATACCAAGGAAACTTTTTACAACTTTTCACGCTATAATTTAGTACATGTATGTCAGAACAATCATGGCGTGGGTCAGGATTCAACTGTAAATTAAACATAAAATTAAAGGATAGCAGGGTCAAGACATACAGTGGGATAATTTAATGAAACTGTAAAAAATAATGCTAAAGGACAGCTTACTAGTAAAAGGGATTACTCTTCTGCAGGATTTAAAAACATAAATAGCCTTTTTTGGTAAGAGCGTCTACATAAATTGTGCAGTAAATCTTCCTTAATGGAGCTGTTAGATTGTCTAAATTGAATCTTGTTTCTCAAAGTTTTCTCCTGGGGAAAAGGGGAATATAAAAAGAAAAATCAATGTCTACAGACATGTTTTTCTTAAAATGCTAAAAAGTTGTGGATGCAAAAGGCAAACACGTCGATTCTAGCGCATGTTTACATAGAAAAGCACTGGGAAAGCAATGCATTTTTTGAGAAAACCCAAAAACATCTGAAACCTATATTTCCATGGTCTTGTCCATCTTGACTCTGGAGGTTCACATGATACAAAAAAATGCCTTCATTTACCCCAAAGGAAAGCATATTTACTCTGCTTCATTCATGACTCACACTCAAAACTTTTCTGGTCTCAACCTGGACATGTCTTGACTAAAATATTGAACATGTGTATCCTCTGAAAGTGCAGCTGAGATCTCAACAATGCTACATCGCTCAAAAAAAGTCAGATACCAAAAAACAACAGTGTTTTCTCTTGGTTTACAACAGGAACACAACAGCATGTCTCTTCCATAACATCACAGTTTCATCGTGGGCACAAACCTTTCTGTCAATCTAATGAAACTATAAGGCAGAAATGCATTGCTAATATCATCTTTGCCACCCATCACTAAATAATTCATTGTACTCAGCTTGTCCTTGAGGCTGCTGGATGATGATGATGATGATGATGATGATGATGAGACAGGTGTTCTGGATGTTTTAGAGAACATTCCTTTTTGCTCCCCATCATTTTCTTGCAATTGACAGATTCAGTTATTTGTCATTTGACAGACACTTTTTATTCCAAAATATATTAAACACACACTTATGACAGAGGCAGTCACCTTGAAGCATTCTGGGGTTAAGCACTTTGCTCAGAGGCACAATGATGGTTTTATATTGATCACCATCTTCAATGTCTAAATATACAGCTGGTTTACAAGCCAAAGTTTTGAGCTATTACACAAAATACAAGTGTATCTCCATCAACTGCAAATGATAGGAATTACCCGACCATTTACCTGACCATTGATTACCTGATTAACTGACCAATGCAACAATGCCTTTAAGATTTTTATAGAGGGGCTTGGTAATAGGCTACATTCATTAGTATATGCATTTTCCCAAAATAATGATGGTTTTTTTCTGGCTGTTAAAATCAGCAAGAGGTTTATAGTAGCCGTATTTATTACAGTATCTTTGGTGTCTTTTCACTAAACACATTGCATGCTGAATTCATCCAATCATGTTAGCTGGACACTGCAAATTTGCAAATCAAGACCAGTTTACACCAAGATGAATGTTCTTTGTAAAAACAAGTCTATGCGATAAGTATTTTACATCGTAAAAAATTGCTGTTATTATGTTGTTGTTTTTATTGTGCGTGTGTTTTTTCACTTCTCTTACATAATCAAAAACTGCTTGTGCACAAACGTCTTTGCTAAGCAGCTATCATGTGAAGAAAATTAAATAATGTATAAAACAAATGCAAATAAAGCACCTTTTTTTCTCTTATTTATTCAAGAGAACAAAATATTCACTTCCTAGGAAACTGCCGCAAAGTATCAATAATAAAATAATAAGAAATTGCTTCAACCGTGAAAACCTATGTCATTTTTCCGTACCTAATAAATCACTTGCGCCTCAAAGCACGCAGATGAAATGCAACAACAAACGCTGCCATGTTATCTCACATTTGGAGGCGGACGAGACAGTTCTGAGAGGTAATTATACAAAATCATTTTGATTAAAGACTTTGGCTTAGGCATTTCAGAAAGACAATCTCAAACAACATTGGAGACGTTGTACAACAATAAAGTCTTTTTTTGCACATCCAGGATTTAAATGTGCATAAATTATAGGTTTTGTAAAAATATGTGAATGGAAGCATAGTAAATGAATGTCAGAGGATGTTGTTTGAAAAACGCCACGACATCCCAGCATCTTCGGCCGTAGGCAGGGAAACTCCCAGAACAGATCCTTTAAATGATATATAAGCAAATGACAAAAGAATCGCATTTGGCTCAAGTGCTGTCACAGCACGTGCAGCCAAACAAGCAGCAAAAAGCAATTTAGTCATAATAGCGCTTGGAGTGTTTCCCTCTGGTATCCATCAGCTTTTACAGTCCCCTGTGCACTCAGGTATCCACACCAAAACAAATTAGCCAGAATGTGTGATGTCCATGCAATATTTATCTCAAAGAATTGTTCCCTAAGCTTTGGCGTGTCTAATGAATAGAAGTTGCTGAAAAGCCCCAGGATGACAGTTAGTCTTTTGTTTGACTCTTGAAATTACACGGTGGTAATGTTCAGGAGAACAGATCATTTCATTTTGTTGGGCACATATAAAATCACTCCAATCATAATTACAAAGGCCAGTATGATAATGATGGTAATTCTGCCAATGCTATGTCAGACTGTCTTAAATTCACCCACTGAGCATGCTATACTAGTAAAAACATATAATTTCTTTTACCTAGTCCATTTGAATGCTATTTGTTTTTTATGGAATATTTTGAAATCTCAAGCCATTAATTTTCACTGGCGCACAATTGTAGATGACACTGTCAGATTATTTTCATCACTTTCTAACCTTCCCACTTCTCGGATGTGGAGGCATCAATTACACAATCTCCCAGTCGTGCTATTCCTTTCCACAAGTGTAAACCTCTATCCTTTCCCATAGGGATGGGATTTCACAGCACTGACGACCAGGTGTTAATTTATTTCACAATAGCCTGCACAGCACGATGCCCTCCACTCCAATCGGCCCTCATAACATGCTTTTGGTAATTCCTGCCTCTCGCACACTGCTGGGGAGGGGGGCATTATTGATGTTCTTTTTGTTTAAGGCTCAAATTTGTATGCATGATTAAAAATGGATGTGTTTGAAGTCTGTCAGATCAAACCAGATGAGGGCAGTGAAGGTTTGATGGTGGAGCCCCAGCAAACCTCAAAGTCAATGCAACATATGGGAAATACGAGTGTCTTGTGTGGCATGTTCCGGGAGGCCTGTGAAAGCATTCAATGGGGCAACGAGATGAAAAAAAAATGAAACTGGGTTCAAATGTGTTTCCCCTATGGACTCTATAAAGCCTGTTTCCGCCACTGAATGAGAAATAAAACACGTAATTGCACCTAATTGGTTTTTATCTTGCAATTCTGAATTTTCTGACTCGCAATCGTGAGTTATAAAGTCAGAATTGAGTGATATAAACTTACAATTGCGAGATATGTATGATATAAACTCACAGTTGTCAGAGAAAGTCAGAACTGTGTGATATTAATATACAATTCTGAGAAATAAACACAACTGTTAGATTTATAGACATAACATTCATTGCAGGGTTTCAAGATGTACACTTACTGGACTTAAACCAATCAAAAACTAAAATGTAATTAATTAATAAAAACAATAAGGGTTGGTCCATTCTGTTTTCATAAAAAGTCATCAGTTTATTTTCTTGGAAGAATATATTTATAGCACGTTCTTTTTACCTTACATCTGAAGAAGGAAAGGTTCAGCCCATTTTCATTACTTTTCCCCAGTGCCTTGGTCGAAGGACTAAATAGGCTTTGCAAGAGCTTCATGACATTCTGCAAAATAGCTTGGTGTGGAGGCTATTTAACATCATAACAGCATACATTGCAATCTAACTCAAGTGCTATCGCCATTTTATCCTCGTTTTCTGTTTGAAATGTGCTGTGAGGTGAATCATTGTGCCTCTAGTGCATTAAGTACACAGCAAAACGAAGCTCTTCGAGGACTGTGACCTTCAGATGGATTTTCAACAGATTGAAAATGTCAAAACATGTTAAGTTAGACCTCTTAATGAAGATGTAACATACTCATGTGTTTGAGGTTACAAAATCGGTGCTTCATTGGTACATGGCAGTGGTAATATCAGAGCAATAGCATCTAATATCCTATACCATTTTTTATGTATTTAAATTGTACTCCTAAGGTAAGTAAGATTTATAGGGTAAGATATGATATGTATTACTACGTTATTGTAGGATATGAGTGTTTTAGTGAAATTTTGTTATTGTAATGCTAATTCCATCTTGTATTACACTTTCTAACCCAAAAAATGACAATAATAAGCCAGTCAAGAAGACATTTTGCTCTATTTTCCTGCTCTTTCAAAAGGAGACCACCTGTGCAACCTTAAGAGACTTCATTTTCCGGTACAATAGACACACTCTAATAGATCGATGCTGGTGCCATTCAAACAGGAGAGCTGGAAGCAGAGAAAACAACTTGATGTGAACAGCCTAGAAAATCCTAGAATAAACAAGCCAATTACAACAAATGCTTTCTGTTATAGTTGTTGCTGCAGTTGTTGAGTTATTTTTTTGAATAAACAAAAAATAGATATGCAAAAAAGGTAATTGATGCGTTCATATTTGGCCATACTTTTTAGCTTAAGTTGGTAACATTGTTGTAAAGACTAAACATCTTGTCCTCATCTTATGTTAAAGTCATTTTTCCTTATTCAGTTTTATTATAAAACCAAGCTACACAACTAATTTTCTCTAACAAAAATGAGTATCAAAAGACTTGGCTGAACTTAAAAACCATACTGTAAGAAGCTGTGAAACACTAACCATTACTCAGAGTTCTCAGTGTAAATGGGTTTTGGATGAGCCCTGAATCCTGATACAGTGATGCCCTTTACGATCAATATAAAGATTTTTAAGGAAACACAGTGCACAGTACACAGTGGCTGTGTGCAGAATGGTATTTACTATTTTTATTACTGCACTGTATAAACTATTTATTAAAATAGTTTATACTACGGGGCTGTTGATTGACTGACAAATGTTCTACGGTGTTCAATTATTTTCAGGGAAATGCACAGCGAACATAGTTCCATGCTTGCAGCTCTTGACCTCAATACTGTTCTGTAACACTACGCCAAATGATTGGACTTACAAGAGCTTATAACCCACCAAACCAGAACCAAAACCCACAATGACACAGGCCAAACAAATATAGTAATAGACATGATAAAAAACGACAAGTTTTTCATTATGTAGACTAAGGAAAGCACATGCTCTGTCTCTCTCGCTCTCTATTTCCTTCAGAGACACACACACAGTTTGCACACATTAGCGCTACTTCAACGATCTTATCCGCAACATCAACATGACTTTTCACAAGCGAGGTAACAGCGGTGTTAATCGCGAAGAAATGTATTAGACATTAGCTGAACACTTTTGAGAAATGCACAGACTCACAGGTTCACATGTGCTCCCTCTCTCACACGCGGTTACATAACATGTTTGTAGTGAAAGAGACTGAATCCACAGGTTAAAAATGGAATGCAGGTTTTAATAAAAAACAAAAGACAATTCAGTAATATTGTTAAGGACTGACAAAACAGGACTGAAAAGAATGGGCTTAAATACACAGACACAATCAGGGAGAACTGAATACAAGTGGGGAGTAATCATTTAAACTAAACTAGAACAGGAAGATGACCAAATAAGGAAGTCAGACAAAACTAACATTAACTAACATTACTGCCCCTAGACGGGGCTCGAGCCATATAACATCCAACAGGGAGGGTTGGTGGGTGCCCTGAAGGCTGATACGGAGCAGAGTCACAGGAGGGTGAGTCAGGCAGTTCAGGTAGCCATGGCTGATCAGGCAGGCGCTCTGGAGGAACAAATGGGCAAAGGAGAGCACTCAGCAGGAGTGGGTACAGGAGGGCACTGCTGGGACAAGCTGAGGATCAGGAGATGGGGGTGAGCTGGACAGGACCAGTGGAGTCTCAGGGGTGAGGAGAGGAGCCGTGAAGTTAGGGGGAATAACCTCATCCATAATCCATGAAAGCCACACTCGGGACACAGTCAGTGGAGGGCGCTATTGCTATAAGGGCTCAGGAAGACACTTGTGCAAAGCAATCACCAGGCAGTGCTCGGCAAGCACAGAGACACTGTGATGCTCTGCCTACACAGAGACTTGGGGACACATATGAGGCATGGGCACTGGAGGGCACTCTGGCAGCATGGTCACTGGCCATTTTATGACCTTTCAGCCTTCCATAGGAGCTTGCGTTCACGACTTCTGCTGGTGCGCGTGACTTTGGCGTGGACAGAGTCATTTGATGCTGGTGGTGCTGAGGAGGATGGTGGAGCTTAAGATAACTTGGGGTGAAGAGGTGAAGAAGGATAGAGCGGGCTCGTTGGAGTGATACGTGGAGGGATCTGGCTGACGGTGAGCTGGAGTATCAGCTGGCTTCCAGATGGGAGGAGCATTAAAATCCTGCAAATCAACAACAAACTCAGAATTGTATAAATCAAGAACATAATTTTAAAAATCCACAATGGATCTGCAGCAATCGTCAGGAGTAAGAAAACAAAATAAACTATTTTCCTTTAGTCCCATCTGGAAGCAAGAATTAATCATTGAATCACCCCAGCACACGAGATGTAAATAACTCACAAATATCACTTACTCCTCTAACGGCGGCTCCTCTTGCTCAAGGGTCAACAGGAGTTCCTCAGCCCAGTTAAGGTTGTCTCGCCGAGCCTTCGTTGGTTTCAGTCGGTCCTTCTGTCACGTAACATGCTTGTAGTGAAGGAGACGGAATCCACAAGTTGAAAATTGAATGCAGCTTTTTATTAAACGAAAGGCAATCGCACAATTCGAGTGCATATCATTAAGGACTGACAAAACAGGACTGCAAAGAAAGGGCCTAAATACACAGACACACTTAGGGAGAACTGAAAACAGGTGGAGAGTAATCAATCAAACAAAATGAACTAGAATAGGAAAATGACCAAATAAGGGAAATCAGGAAGACAGACAAAATGTATTAATGGCAACATGCTGCAAAAAATATTTCCCACATTGCAGTGCCTTTAACTTTCCGTTTACAGCGTAATGAATAGGGCTGTGAATCTTTGGGTAGATAACGAATAAATTTGCTGTACGATTCATAGGTTTTTGCTCGAGGGGCAACAGGAGTTCCTCAGCAACCTTAAGGTTGTCTCGCCGAGCCATCATTGGTTTCAGTCAGTCCTTCTGTCAACGTAAAGTGCCTGTAGTGAAGGAGACAGAATCCACAGGTTGAAAATGGAATGCAAAACCAAAACCAACATATTCTGTAGCACACACACAACTTAGTTATTAACAGCATTAGTCTGCTATCAATGGCTCAAGCCTTCCTTACTAGGTCTAAAAATATGTTTTGTAATTAACAACGGATGCGTTGAATGAGATGCAGAAGAAATAATCCTACTCACAATAGAGACAATACAAAAGTACAAAAAACTGAAAAATACATTGAAATAATAGCCATTGCATATCGCATAGCTAGTAGCCATCGCTTATAATCGACTAAAAAATCTTAATCTGTATGAAACATTGTTGTGTACGAGATATGGTTAGTCACAGGCATTCATACGGTTTATTAGGTAATTCAGTACTTTTTGAAATATAACTTTAGTATCGTATCAGTACTCTGTAACGGCCAAAACAAATTCTTAGGTCTCAGACATACATACATGGCATAAATTTGTAAAGCATAACAAATGAAAGTCTGAAACAGTAAAGCAATTTTTAATGGCAAATTTTGAAACTAAAATGGTATTCCAGCCATGTAGCCTATGAATGTATTATTTTAATTTAGATAAAAATTTAGATATTTTAATTTAAGATAACTTTTTGTGTGGGCTGCTTCTGGTGTCTGAATTTGGCCTTTAATAATGAAATCCAGGTTTAAGACTACAAAAGAACTTCTTCCCTCAGGAGGACTGCATGAACTCCCATCGTGTTAAAGCCATAACTGCATCTATTGCAAGATTTATTTGTAAAGATATGAGCCCCTATATCATGGTAGAAAAGGCTGTTTACGAAATACACAGCCATCACTTTTCACTTAAAAATATATTGCAGAATTATATTAGTCTACGAATAAGGAGCTGCCGCTCAAGCTTTCTCAATCTGCCCAAGTCCTATGTGACAATCACCGAACATCTTATTTAATATGATTGCTGCAGGTAAAGCTGCTGGATTTATCCCCATATCACTTGCTGTGCACACACACTTAACTTGAAAATAAACAATACAGAGCGATTGCTGGGCAAAGTAAGACAAATAATCTCTTTTTTTCCACCAGAGTTCCACTGCTGCACGCATTTTAAAAGAGAAATAACAAATTCTCAGCTTGTCGTTACACAAACTTAAACAGGACATTCACACTAGGTGGAATTGTTCTGTGGAAATGTTGGAGCGTTTCTTAAAACAACAAACCGCAAACTTGGCAATGCTTACGTCTAAGAATTTGATGAGGGGAACGGAAGTCCACAAGCTCCCTAAAACGAACATCAGTAATGCTGAGGACATTTTGAAAGTGATGACACATTAATATTGCTTCTACTAGGATGTGTGAAGAAGAACAACCATCAGTGTCGGTGATTGGCTAAACTAATAAAACATCTCAAACCTTGCGAGAACAATACAGACATAACTCGAGAAATGAAATCCTTGATGGCAGCAGACTTTATGTCAGTACACAAACTCCCACCACATTCTGCTTAAAGGTACTGTAATCTTTTCATTCTTTATTATTAAGACTTCGTTGTTGCTTATGTAACTTTTTTATAAATTTTAACACAACGTTGTTCATTGTTTGCCTGGTAACAACTAATAGTATTTTCCTTTTTTTTCTGCTTTTGCATTCCTTGCAAATCTGGCAAGAAGTTATCTTTGCATTCCTGCCATCAGTGTGGAAAATGTGTTTTCTCAGAAAAGTAGTTTGCTTGTGTTGATCAGTTCATATTTTTGAAAAAAAAAAAAATCTGAAGTAGATAGTGTTGAAAAAAAAGCATATCCTAGCTAATTTTTCACCTCTCTTACTACAGTAACTACCATGTTTAATTGCACTCTGTCTGGTAATAATAATAATAATAATAATAATACACAGTAGTAGTGTTATTTTTCTTGCTTAAAATACATTAAGACTAAGTTAAACGACTGAACTAAAGATCTGGATTAAGTTGCTGCAAATGTATTGAACTGATTGATCACGAAGTTCCCAAAATTGAATTTATTTGCTCAAATATACAGATTTGAATCGTTATAATCGAATCAAATTGTATTGAATCTTTCTGAATTTGCCAAAAATCATTCCTAAATCGAATCGAAAACCTATGAATCGTAAAGCAAATTTATTCGCCATCTACCCAAAGATTCTCAGCCCTATTTATTACGCTGTGAATGTAAAGTTAAATGCACTGCAATGTGGGAAATATTTTTTTGCAGTCATTGCCATCAATACATTTTATAGAAGCAGACAAAATATGTATTGCTAGAGCATGCAGCATATAAGTAGAGTTTAAAGGTGTTTCATTACTTTAAACAACTTGGAAGCAAACAATGTCAGTGTGATCCTTTTTGTGAACAACGCATCAAATAACATCATGTTTGTCTTTTCATGTCACAGCAGCAACAGCCAACATGCTTCAATTGTTTCTCCATTCCAGTGTAATGAAATGCACATATGAAAACATGCTCATCTGTATGGGGAAACGGATAAACCTGATTAGTCGCATTATACACATGCAATAACCATTTACACAATAAACAGAATGTGGGGTAACGCATTTGCCATCATCTGAAAGACTGATTAAAATTATAATAAATAAATGATCCCATTACACCAGTAATTGGCATCACTTGCTTCAAAAGCTGATTCACAGTCAGCTACACTGTATGATTTCTAGGACTTAATTAAACATGCAATTGAAAAAAAAATAAATCAAGCATTTAATCATACTCGTATGTATAAGGACTTTTTTTCAGCTTGAAAGCAAAGGAATAATACCTATAGACAAAATGTACCTTATAGACAAAATGATGACCTTTCAAAATGAATAGCTGTAGAATAAATTTAGAACAATGAAATGTATAATACTGATTTTTTTTTATAGATTTTTTTTTTACTTTTTATATGTGTATTCAGTGCTTTTGTCTGGCACAATCTTTGAATCATCTGACGTTTCTTACAAAATGTTAACATATTCGATTCATATTTTAGGTATTGTTGGTCACACTTATGTTTAGGAATAGCTCTCACTATTAACTAATTATTAATTATGACTATTTTACCTTGTCTGATGGCATAAATATAATTTGGTGCGCTTTTAAGCGACACCCGAAATATGTGCCAATAAGTACATATCACTGCACATTTTCTGCTTTTCTATTTATAAAGCATCATTTTTGCTAAATTAATTCGAAGAATGTCATGTTATGATTTCAATACAATATTAATATGCTGGGAGATTTGCAAAATGATGCTTTTGAATGTCAGCAGCACACATATCAAGCTTCATATCAATGGGTTTCTATAGATGGCAGGTTTGTTCGAGTACAAAGCTGTACTTGGGAGTCGGGGGGCTACAGTTTGACAAAACATAACAGCATAACATTTCCAACATAATAGCATTAACTTTTAGGAACAGATCAAGGACATTTCAGTTCTGCAATACCTATATCAACACAATAAAACGTGCCAGGGTTCACATATTGAACCTGTGCTTTAGCGCCACTCATTAGACATTTCTCTTTGAAACTGCAGCGAAATGTGCGGTAAGGTACATAAAAACAGTGTTGCACAAAAAGTGCACAGAGGTACATATTTTTATGATCAGGTTGGATTTTTGCCTTAAACTCTTAATTTGCTTTTTATTAATGGTTAGCAAGCTTAGCTAGTGGGTTAGAATTTAGAAATAAAGAGATAATGAAATATGTACAAGCAAAAAAGCAAAAACAGCCAGTGTGCTAGTAATATGCATGTTGATAAGCAGCTAGTTATGAGAATAATGAGAAGTGATTGAGAGGTCTAAAGATGTTCAGCTTATTTAGCATCTACAATATTTGATTCTTCTCAGGACTGTACTGTCAAACACATGCTTTAGGGCTTCGCTGATTGTTCCTTCCATCATGTAATATTGATCGGACATCTATCTGTTGTTTGGCTTCCTCGTCACTGGTGACTTGATTTCTTTGTTTTGGTCAGACCCACATAAACAGATGCACAAACACTCTTGGCCAGGAGAGAATCATTATAAGGGCCCATAAGCATTTATTATGTCTCCTGCATGGTAGAGGGAACAACAGCCCCTGCATCAGTGGCTAATGAGATTGAAGAGAATAAAGCGCAGGTTTTGCACGGGTCACTCAAAAGGGTCCGCTGCTGATTACATTTGCTTCCATGTGCTTGATATATTTATCAGCCAGGTGAAAAAGAAAAAGCATCCCGTGCAAGCCTGTAGAGATTTAATCCAAAGTATAAATAAAGCTGAGGACTGCCGAGGCTCTTTAGTGCATTACCATTTCAATCGCACCCAGTTTTAGTTTTCATTTTCTTTGTCATGTTTTGGCTGCACTGCACATCTACCTGTGTTTTGGCAAGACAAAGACTGAGATGCACCTCGCCATCCACATCAAACAGATTAGCACATTCAGGCTGACACAGAAAGGGTTTAGTATCATGCTGTTACTGTGAACAGATCTGAGATCTTCCAGTGCATTTGTGGTAATGTATGCAGTTTTCCCCTCAAAGCCTTAGTATTTATTGTGTCACGAGTGGGGGGTAAGTTATTCCCAAATACACTGAAAGCTGTTTGTTGCATGCAATTAAATCTCATGCGAGAGTGTTTTTGACTGAATTGACAATGAAGTTAGCGTGCTTGTTTGTTGTAAAGTAGAAGCATCTACATTACACACTTTAAAAATCCTCTGTTCACTCATAAAGGTAGAGTTCAGCCAGAAAGGAACATTCTGTCATCATTTAAGCTCCCTAATGTAATTCCAAACGTGTGACTTTCTTCCTTCTGCAAAATACTGTTTAAAAATAACATTTGCAAAACGTGTTTTTTTTCAGTGATTCAATCCAAAGAACCTTTCAGTGAAAAGTGTGACAATTCTCACTATTAATGAATTGTTTATTAGCATAGCTGTAACATATTGAATGTTTATTAAAAGATTGTCCTACACAACATTTTACAACCCAAAACAACTACCTTTTTAACAATTAATAAGCAGAAAATTAGAAGTTTATCGGGGCAAAGGCCATAGTTAATGGTTCCTTAATAGCAAGAATTGGACCATAAAATAAAGTGTGAGCAAAGGTTCTTAAAATGACATTTTAATAAAGAACCTTTTGTGCAATGCAATGGTTATAAGGATGTTAAACCTTAGATGTCAATAAAGAACTTCTATTTTTAAGAGAGTGAATTTACTTGAAGATCATACATTATAAAGGTATTCACAATGCACATTGCAATGCATTATATCTTTTCACAAATAATTATAACCAAAGTGAAAATGCATTATAATATTTAAAGGTTTGGTTCTTGTGTGCTTTAAGGAATTATACTTGAAAGGTGTAACAATGACTAGATAAGTAGATTGGATTAATGAATTACACCTGTGGTAACAGTTATTCCTGAGAGCATACAATCCATTATAAAGTTCATTACAAGAAACAATGAATGCATAAAAACTTTTTTTTACGGATTTTTATTTGAACCCACATTCGTTCAACCCAATTTTCATTGCATAAAAATAATTTTGCTATAAAAAGAAATTGTTTAAATCTATTCTGTAATCAAATGTTATAAAAAATGTAATTAAATCAAGTAAAATAAAATTTACAGCACTGGCCACCAACATATATTTATGATACTGAACTAGCGTGGATATTTTTGTTCTTCTGTGGTGGTCTTTTTATCAAGGTTAGGAGAAACGTTTTATATTTCCAGACGTTTAAAAAGCAAAACCTCAGCATTAGAGAGTTTCTTCAGTTCTTATGTTTATACAGTAGAGACTCATACTGTTGCTCAGTGTCTTTCAAACGTAATTAACCGGAGGTCAATGATCCAGAACTGCATAATAATGAGGATTTTACAACTGTTTCTGTTTTCATGTGAACCGGTTAGATTCTGCATTTCCGATGTATTGCAGCAGAAAACTAGCAGCAAGCTAATCAACCTCCAGAGCTGGTTATGGGTGCTTATGCAGTATAATTCAAGTTTATCTATTATTGAGATAACAATAACTGCAGAGCTTATTTGATCATTTTTCTGCGTAGCTGCATATAACTAGCACATACAGAATAGCTGATTGAGCAACACTCATCGATTGCTTTGTAAAGACAGCGTGACCGGCTGAGGAACAGAGTGTGTCAGTGGTGAAAGACGGTCATAGCAAAAGACATTTCTTTCTTAATAACTTTTACGGTCTAACAACAGCAACTGAACCATGAGATGCTTTAGAAGAAAGAAACGTCCTGAAAGTATCTAGTGAAACAGGTCACGGTTTATTCTAAAAACAAAATACCAAAATGAATAAATTATATTTTACATATACAAATATAATATCTTTTATTTTTTCAGATTAAATTTTTATATTTTGGTTACCAGAATGTCATAATTGATAAATGTAGGTCAGTGAGAATATCTTTAAATATCATTGTATTAAATAATGTGACCCAGTCGTGTTCCTGACAGGTTTTGAGAGATTTATCTTCCCCGTTATTGTATACGCTGCATCTGTTCACCCATACTGTATAAAAGCATGTCAAGCATAAGCTGATTCACAGAACTAGTAGGTGGTTTTGCTGTGCTAAAAGAAGAGAGCTGCCGTACAAGAACATGACCATTGTTCTACTGACACATCACCATGGTTACTCTTGGGTAGTGTCCTACTCGCTTGCCTGAAGGAAAAGCCCACCTCTCTTCCCAACTGTATCAGGGTCAAACAAAAATAGGCACAACTTATGGAAATGGCTTTCAGGATAAAAGTCATCTTTTAGCTGGTGGAAAATGAGGTCTGTTGTTGGCTATTTAAGTGTATTTAAACTGCGCTGTTCTTCGGCTCTCAAAATGACGCCTTTCAAAAAATGGGCGAGCGGTTATAATGACTCTCATGAAATTTTCATTATGAGCACAGCCCATGAGAGCTGCATGATTGGGGTATTTCATTGGTGACAGGATAAAAATAAATGCGAAGACGCCGTATTCAAGGGGCATTTCAGGACACTTCCACTTCTAAAGCAGTTTTTAATTATCGGTCAGTGAAAAATGCTGTAATAGGCAAGGGCCACTCTGGAATGAATGGATTTGTCAGGGCTGCTGTGCCTGTTAATTGATTGTAAACAATGCATTTGTACTGGACAGGAAATGCCCTCCTTGAAGGAAAATAAGTAGGCAGTGTGTGGGATTAGCATTGAGCTCAACATTACAGACTCAAATACCGAATACCGGCTCAAACCGAGGGAGTAGAGCTTTTCTACAGCTCCAGACATTTGTCCTCATGCAAACGGTGTCTGATTCATCTTTTGCTCCTTGTTAATTTTTAATTTTTTTGATGAATATACATATCAAAGGGTATCGTAGATCTTTTATTTTTGACAGCGTGAAATACTGAGGGATTAGTCAAAAGCCTTAGATCATGCATTCTGTAAGAAAGGTAAAGACGTTGGCTTAATTGCACTGAATGTGTGTTTTATAAACATTTAAAGACAATTAAAAGTTAGGGAAATTTTAAATCATTAATGTTTAACAGTCTTTTGTTGTGCTTTAAATACTTTGATACAGTATGTGTAGAACTTGATTATATTTCTAACTTCAGTGTGTTGTATGATATTGCATTTAAATTATTTTAAACTGCATCATTATTTAATTTTTTTTTTTTTACCATAAATGCTTATTAGTAAATGCTTTATTTCCTGCTAACAGTGGAAACTTAAAATATGCTGTAATTTCTTGCTCACACATGTAAGAGTAATAAATAATTTTTTTTACACTAATCTCACGGTAATTTGTATTTTTTACTTTATGTAATTCATACGGATGACCTCACTTAACACACTCCTAAACTTTACCCCTTACAGAAAACATGACAAATCAGGATTCATAGTGCAAAAACATTTATGAGCGTGTGTGTTCTCTGGATTGAAACCCATAATTGCATGATTATAAATCATAATATGCACTACCAACTGAGCTACACAAAACCTGAATTGTGACGCGGATGAAAAACTACAAAACATTAATATGATTAAATTAAATGTCATATTGCTCATAGGCTAGTGTTGTAGCGTATTCTCTGATGGGTTGTATATTTCTGGGATTTGTACAAATGACCTAAACAGGCATATTAGTTGGAGTACAGGTTGACATGCTATGGGTAGGTAGAATGCATCACTATTGAGTTCCTAAGAATAATTTATAAGTGTTTTCAGTTACTGTAAAATCAGTTGTTTTACATGATAAGTGGTGTACAATTGGGACACAGTGCATGAATTCATTCTGAAATAATAAAGTTAGTAATGGATTATATACATTTTTTATGCAGTCATTTTACTGCTAAAATGGTATGAACAACTCCCCATAGTATTCCAGCCTTCCTGACCATGCATCAATTGGAATAAGATGTAATGAGTTAAAATCAAATAATTTCAGCACATATGACCTGGCCATTCATCTTCTCATTTGCTTACATCCAAGTGAAAATGAAGAAACAATGAATCATACGAGCCAGACAAGATGCGTTCATGGAAGCTCTAGGATGCAGCATAAGTACTATATACAATGCATCACAACAATAGATCGATAATGTACTGTAGCACACACTGTTGCCAAGTGACGGTGATAAAATGCGGGTAAACAGTTTCTTGTTACATGCTATGAATGTGTTCCTCTTCAGTACGGACCCACTCCCTTGGGAAAATCAGCCCCTTCTGGGCTTCATTTTAAAAAATGCTTTCACTATATTTAGACAAGCTCTTAAGAAGATTTCCATCCTGCGTTGTTTTCTGCATGCAAGTCATGCATTCACTTTTTCTTTTCCCATCACTATATTACCTTTTGTAACCTTTTTACAGATGCTTCCTAAAACAATTACAGAAAGGCGTAATTGATATTTGGTCCCTTGGCATGGTTGGTGATTCAATATTAACATGCTTATTTTGCCACGGCTTTAATCCGTTCATCCCAGCATTTGACGCTAATAGACTTTGTTGGTCTCATCACGAAAACAGACCCTTGTTAAAACTACATCTGATAGTTGTGAATCACCAACATTGCTTCTGACACAGGTCACCTCCTATAGCTTCTACATCGTGTGTGCCTTGTCATAAATTCATTTAATAAGCCAAGCTAAGCTACCTGATAAAAGCTTTTGTATTCATTAGGAATGCATTATGGATATGCATCTGCATGGATTACATTTAGATTAAGCGAGATAAATAGTCTCTATGCACTTGAGGACGTATTCATGTCTCTCTAAAACAACTCGATGCATGCGAAGTGTGAATTGCCTGAAATACTCTTATACACTAAGGAGCGTCCATCGACTACCTGACATTTCTTCTATAAACAAACCACTGTGATATTGACGTCCACAGAATGTATGAGTGCGCTTTGCCCTCCAGTGGAGAACTGGATGTACGACACTGTTCGAGTCCAGCTATCTGCCCTGCTGGTTACATATTGTCATTTTAGTGCTATCTCGCTGTGCGATGCACCTCTGCAGTCAGTGATTAGGCTTGAGTCATGAAATGGTAGAAAGGTTCGCTAATGTTGCTAAAATGACTGATATACACAATCGGTTCCTCGGCCTTCAGCTAATGATTGTTGGCATGTGTGTGCGCGGATGTGTAGAAGCTCTTGGGCCCTAGCTCCCTCTCTCTAGGGGGTTAGGAGTAATGGCGCACAGCAGTGAAATCTAATAACAGCTGTGAAGAAATTAGCTGGGGTCCATGGCCCCACATGCTGCTATAGCGATTTAATCTCGCTTCAAAATCCACTTCTATGAAGATTAAATAGGCTCTGTTTGCATGGTGGATAAAGATATGGCTTGGATCATTAGAGTCTGGTCTGATCCTAAAATAACATTCTGTCACTGATTTAAAGGATATGATTCTGCTTACATTTGCATGCAGAATAACCAGTGTTTGCAGGATGGAAACTAGCATGTTGCTTACCGCATACCTTATTTTAAAGCATACCTTATTCTTAACTATTATTTAAAACAACAGGTGAAACAGTACAGTCACAAAAAAAAAGGTACAGAAGATTTCACTACCCCTAAAGGGCATATGTTTATACCTTAAATGTAAATGTTAGCAACCAAAGTGCATATATTAATATGTACCTAAATACATATTAGTACACTTTGAAAGGTTAGCACCCCTGTGACTTTTTTTTTTTTTTTTCGTATAGAGCGTATGCAGCTAACGTTTTCTGAGAATGGAACTGCAAGATTAATGTCTCATAACCTGCCTAGTTGCAAAGCAGCATTTTAATTCTAAATTCAGCTTTGCACAAGTAAAAGTCATAAAAAAAATTACAAAGATCATTTTTTCTCAATTTTATTAACTCTCATGTCCCAAAAAACTGATATAAAAATATCCTACCAAGAAAATACGAACTGATTTTTGTCAGTTGGTAAATTACAGGTCATAGATGGATCAATCCATAATGATGTCCTCTTGGGCAGACAGGAAGATTCTGTTTTCATTTGTGGACAGACATTTCTGTTTGCATGATCGTTACCCTTTTTTGTGTAAAAATGTCAAATCTCACACTAGCAATTGTATGGCATGCCACAAGGCTCTGTTTTATTTGTACATGTTTACATTATGAGATTTTTTTAGAAAACATTACAACAACACTAATTTTCTTTATTATGATGATGACTTCAGATTTATATTTTCCCCAGTCTAGATGACATTTCTCAATTTTCCAGGCTAGTGGAGTGTATTAATGACAATGAAAGCATTGAAATACCGATTTCCTACTACTAAATTTTGACAAAGCAAAAGTATTGTTCATTAGACCAAAACATATCATGGTAAACTGTTACACTTGATGACAATCTACATAGATAACGTCATCTGACCTGAGTGTCAAGCATGACAGCAATGTGTTTTTGCGAAAAAACATTTTCCAGTGTTTTCTTCCACATTAGTAATATTAGTAAAAAGTTACAAAACATATTCACTTTTTCTTTCTGGTACAGAAAAGTGCATGTATTCATGACCTTATAGATTATTGTAATGTTAATTTTTTTCATCTTTTTTGCCAGGCATACAACAAAATGTATTCTCAGTAATTTATTTTAGCACAAAAATACATAAATAAATCACTCGCACTAACATTGTCTCGTTTGTTTTCTTCTAGTCTCCTTTGGGATAACCACCCCACATCATCTGTGTTGCTGAGCGATGCTAGCTGCCAAATGCAGTCTATGCGGGACAGTCAGCAAAGGATGCTTCAGTAACCATGGCGCTGCCTGTATCGCTACCGGTCGTTTTGAGATGGTATTTAAAGACTACAATTTGTCAACACACTTCTGACACTAGACAGGCACAAAGGGATGCTTCACAGACAACTGCTTGCATCTTTGCCAGACATTGTAGGATGGGAAAAGACTATAATGTGCCAACCAGCCAATACTGGCAGCCAAGGCAAGATGCACTTTAATGACCACATCTCTAACAGTTGATTTAAGCTATAGAAAAGCATTAAAGAAATTAATAAATATATGATTTATACGGACTGTGCTGTGTCACAATCTCTACCTGGAGTGCCTGTGAGCTTTGCTAGAGAGCACTCCATTCCAGACTCTTGCCAGTTTACTCCAGACTGTCATACTCTAACAGACTACATTCCCCATAATCCCTCACCTGGACTCTTCACTGATTGCATTCATCTGTATCTCATCACTTCATCAGTCTCACACTATAAAAGTCTGGATTACACTCTTTTTTCATCTTACTTGTAGTCTGACTTGTTTTTACTTTTCTGAGCATAGTTTCCATAGTTTCCTTTTTTCTTGTGGTTTTGACTTTGGACTGTTATCTTGTTCCTTTTGATCGCTTGCTGCCTGCCCTGATCTTGGCCGTTTTTTTTTTTTTTTTACTGCAATTAATCATTACTCATTTGCACCTAAAACTACCTATAAAGGGCATTTAGAGGATGTAAAACAATAACAATAATAACTAAGGTTTTAGAACTGCTTAAGTTCTGTTGTATTTGATGTTGTAAAAAGTTATAATCTCCCTAAATGACAGACTATACCAAGAGTGGTCATTACCATTTTAAGAGGACTTAAATTGGGGGATGGAAAAAATTAATAATGATATGGGCTACAGTGATTATTCACCTTAAAAAAAGCTATGATTCATTTAAATGTGAGCTCTAAATATTTAAATGATGCAGCACTGTGCACATTCTACCAGTTTGTGGTTTACAGCATTTACAAACAATGAATTATGCATTTCTTCCAGGCAATTTTTTAGGATCTGCTGATTAATTTTGACTATGGTTACTATATTTTCTTCATGCATTTCAGACTTGCAGAATTGCAGACCAGGACGGCATTAAATCGGTTTTCTGGTTATTAATGGTATTTTGCTTACACGGTAAACTCATTTATTGTGGCATTTCAAAATAAATTCTTGTTTCTCACACAGGAAGGACAAACACAAAAAAACACATTCAGTAAATATATTACACTTGTATCAACACAGCAATGTGTACATAAAAATACTATTGTCACCAAGCCAGCAGAGGGAGCCCTTACCTCTGGATGATCTGTGATCACTCCCTCTGCTGCTGCTTCCTGTTGAAAGACTATAAATTCTGAAGCATGCCCCTCACCTGCAGGTTGCATTGTTTGATTGTTGATTGATTGTTGTTCCTAGTTAGCCTAGCCTTGTGGTTCCCGAGTCATAGATTCTTTGGTTTTGACCCTGCCTGTCTTTTGATACTCTGATTGTTTGCTGCCTGACCCTACCTCTGCCTGTTTTTTGGACTCTGTTGTTGCCTTGCCTCTTATACTCCTGTTTGCTGTGTTTTGATTTCTGCCTGCTTTGACCATGCCTTCAGCCAATAAAAGCCTGCGAATGGATCCGCACGCCTCAGACCTCTCATTTGTTACAACTTTAGGCGGAGCTGGGTGAGTTTTTATTTAGAGTGTGTTTAAAGTAAGGTCCAGTTTAAACATGTAAATTTCAGTATGTGGTGTATGCTTGGGAATAATCATACTGGACCTAAAACATTTCAAAATATTTCTTTCCCACGTAAAAAGAGGTCTCTTGGCTCAATCAACTTTGCCCCAGTGTATCTCGATGTATCTGCCATCCACACGTCAAAGCAGAGCAGAATCAGTTACACACACAGCCCTGAAGAATGTTGATTAATCCATTCAGATAACACACAGAACTTAGTTTATACAGTCATGTGATATGAGAACATTAAATGGCTGAAGGCTGAAAACAGCCATAAACTGCATGACGAGGTAAACTGGTAAAAAATGCAATGAGTTTACTATTAAGAATTCAGTGATATCTATTATATGTTTCTGTCCTGTGTGTTTATGTATTTATTTTAATTTAAGGCCCTATAACCTTGCAAAACATTCATGAGAAACTTGTGGACTGGATCGGCCGGATTTGTCCTGGACACAAATGGGTATAATGACATGGGTACCACAAAGTAAACATGGTTTATGAAGACACTTCCTGTGTCTTGTAAAACAGAATGCTTAAAAAATATATCAAACAATGTTTTATGAAATTCAAAAATGCCATTTGTTTTCTGTAAGGGGTAGGTTTAGGTTCAGGGTTGGTGAGGGGCAATGGAAAATACGATTTATATAGTATAAAACCATAAAGAACTTCCATAAACCACAAATGTAAGCGTGTGTGTGATTGGCTACAGCTATGTTCAAAAAGTGCAATGGATCATGGGAAATGCAGTCCAAGGTCAAATGAAACAGTCTGTGTGGTATGAGTGTCAATATAACGGAAGGATGGCCCCTGGTGGCAGCTGGAAGGAAATCCACAGATAGGATTTTTTATCAGAATACAACTAATATTTTAGGAAATACAACTTACAACACCTAAAATAGTCAATCCCCAATTTTCATAAACAAGGCCTATTAAGAATTTCAAAGCAAAATTAAGTTGTTAAAGCAAAGATAATATTTGGTTTAAAAAAACAGAAATACAATTAGAATTAGAATTACTATGTTAAAACAATCCTTGATCGTAAGAGGGGTAAGTTACTAGCTAGACTGGTTTGTTAAAATGGTAGGCATTCCTACCATTTTAACAAACTTGTAACATTAAACTGTTTAAAGCCAACATTGTGCTTGACAGTATAGCCTCATATTATCTCCCTGAAGTCCTTATACATAAAAAATGTAACATAAAAGAAAAACTGAATATGTAGTTACCAAACGTGCCATGGGTCTTTTTCCATTACAGGCTGAGATAAATGGAAAAATCTTTAAATATATGTGATCACATCACAATTTTTTTTAATGCTGCCTAGAAACAAGGGATTGCTCAACATCCAAGAAGCTCAACCCGGCTCTCTCTTTGTGTTAAAAGGATAGTTCACCCCAAAATGAAACTTCTGTCATTAATTATTCACCCTCATGTTGTTCCAAACCTTTAAGACCTCTGTTTATCTTTGGAACACAAATAAAGGTATTTTTATTAATTCTGAGAGCTAGAATTAAATGACCCGACATGCCCCCCTGCTTACATGATCAAGACAACTTGAAATATTGAGAACGAAAAACGTTCATTTCATTGATCTAGTCCAGTGGTTCTCAACCTTTTTTAATCCATATTCAGCAGCATTTAGTTCAAAGAACCACTAATCTACAGCTGTAACTTATTAAGCTAATAACAAGCAGGCAGGCACACAGTGTGGTGGCCACAAACATCATCTCATGTTGAGTTCCCATTTTATATTATAAATTCATTGTTAAGCCTAGATATCAAATGTAAAATGTAAAATCCAAAAAAAAACGTTTTGGTGTATAAATCATATGGGGTCATACTAAAACTCTTAAATTCCTATAAATTATATAAATATATATAATCTATACATTTTTTTAATCTCCCTTTGCTCAGATGTGCATGCCATCCTAAATCGAATTTCGGCAGTGACATGCATCAAGTTTATCATGTAAGATAAGTGTTTTTCTTAGCACCGTGAAAAACAAAAGTTATATTCAAATCGTATGCTGTTCTGTGTAAGCAGTTTCTGTTTATGATTTGATCTGATTGTAAATAATATATCCACGTACATTGCATACCCTGTTTACGAATGATTAGCACATGAAGATGAATGATTAATGACAGAATGTTAATTTTTAGGTGAACTATCCCTTTAAATCCCACCGTGCTCCTTAGCTCGTAGTAGAAGCCTATTTATCGGTTCTTTGAATTTCTGACATGTCCAAAAGAGACTGTTCTCAGTTCAGTGTACTGTTGGCCCAGAAACTAGTGTGATCAGATTTGATTTGCAAACTGGAGGACATGGTTCATTGCAAACAAGAGCTAGAAAAAGCAAAATCACAAGGTTTTAGGATGACATTACTTTATCTCAAGCAGGAGAGACACATTTGAGAAACCACTGTTCATTGCTGAGTCATCTGTGATCAGTTTTGACTTAAGACATGAACTGTTTTAAAAGAACGGGTCCATATGAATAAACGGCTAAGAATCAGAAAACAACATGCTAATCTTGCAGAGCCTCCACATGCTGTCTGATTACTGTAAATTAAAATGTCCTAGAAATAGGGCATGAACAGCCTCTTAAGATGTATCAGAGAGGTAAACATCCCTAACTGCAGAATTGTACATTCATTTTTTCCCCAACAAAATATTAATTGCTTTCTCTTGTCATTACTGTCATGTATATATATGTATATAACCATTATGCATGTTACATTTTATTCAAAACCTGTTGGACATTGGCTAAATATCCTCTCGAAATTGTGGCTTTACATGAGAAATAGACAAGCATGAATTGATGAACGTCCTTTCCATTACGACTCCTTTTCCTACTGACAACAAAGCACTTGAACTTGACACACTCATAATTACACCTTCAAAAGTAGGGAAATAAGGAAGTGGGAAATGTCTGATAGCATTTGAAAGCAGCACAGGTTAGGCCCTTTTGAGCACGATGAATTAGAAAAGAAAGCTCTTCATGTTCGGGCAGATGTTTGCACGTCTGTGAATCTTTTTATAATTCATTGCCTCGTGGTGTTTGTTAAATGCATTACAGTCGTCCCTTGTCTACTGTGTCTGTGGAGAGTGAAATCAGATGCTGGAGCACAAACTGAAAATGATGAGAGTCAGCAGCACAATCTAGACATGCACAGAAGTGACGCTTTCTGTATTTCTGTATGTATTTGTGTCTAAAAAATGGAAAAGATGTCTGTGTGTGTGTGTGTGTGTGTGTGTGTGTGAAGTGACAATGTTTATGCCTTTTCACATGACAAAATACATTTACATGTATTTAATAGTAAAACCCCTTCAAATTAATGAGGTCGTTTAATGTCTTGTATCATTTTGTGCAGACACATTGATATTCATTTGGAAGAACCCTGGATCAAATTATACAACATTGAAACAGCCATGTAAGGCTTTAGAAAACAAAAGTGACTCCAGTTTCAAGTCGGTTTAGGGCTGGAGAGTGAATATTTTAAAGCAATCCGAAATAGATTTCGTTTTTAAACATTTGAATATGCTGACATCCTTTATGGATCTTTGACTTAGCGATCGAAAATGGCTTACATGGCACTGAGATTTGTGCTGCTCTACTTCATTCTAAAAGGTGGGTTTAAAATCTTATATTAGAGATCTTTGATTTATACACACCGCGATTGCCATTACTATGACTTTATTTGCAACATTACTGTTGAATGTTATGCTCATTCGGTTTCTGTCTTTTTAACCCGTTCATTTTTGACTAAATTATGAATCTCGCAGTAACTGCCATAAAGCTGTGGTCCCCTCCTGGATCGATGGTTAAAATGCCGTGTCGATATGAATACGAGGCTCGAGGAAGTATCCAGCAGTTGTCCCTACAGTGGAGAAGCCCCGGGAACCAGCTGCTCTGTCACCTGATCAAGCACAAAACGTACAGCAACTGCACAGCTGGATATTCAGTGCACTACAGCCCAGGGAACATTACTCTCATCGTCGCTGAAGTGAGGCAGGGGGATTTTGGGAGGCACGTGTGTTCTGTGAGCAAGCTTCATGAATTCTCAGACTTTAGCATCGAATTATACCAGAACGAAGGTGAGGATGGTGCACTGAATTAAGAGTCACATTAATATCTGAACAGTAACGCAGCAGTTATGAATGCATCAGCTGTATCTTCTGTAGCCTATACCTGACAGTGTGAAATCTTGTAATATCTTTAGATCTCTCTGCAGAACTGCCGAAAGGCAAGGTAGATCAGTCAGGTACAGTATGTAATTGCCCTCAGTTAATTGAGAATATCAATGTAAAGATCACTGGCAAAACTGTCATGGGTACATTTGTTGAGATGTTAGTTTATTCATTGAGTGCCTAACTCTAACCCGCAGGTTCTGCAAAGGATCATTTCTTCCTTCTTGGCTGCAGTCTTTTTGTGTCCATTTTTGGGTAGCAAAACAAGAATAATGTACATCACCAAAGGAATGTTTCACGCTCATTTCACACTGAGATAGGGCATGCCTGGGATTTGTACAGAATAAGCCAGTTATGTGCTGTTATTAGTTTTTAAATAAAAATACCACTGGATGGCAGTATACTCATAAATATCTCAAAACACAGTTTTTAAGCTATGAGGTCTGCAATACTTGAGTACTGATGTTTAATTAACATTCATTAAATGCAATAAAAGTGTTTTTGGTGTAATTGTGTGTAAGTCGAAATATGTAATGCATAATGAATTAAAACACAATATGCAATTTGATAATAATACAATCTAATAATTGCGTAGATAGATAGCTAGATGGATGGTGTTAGTGTGGGTGTAAGCTAGGTATTTAGGTTCTTTCGGGCCTATCAGCCAAGCTGCTTTGCACATCATTTTTGTCACTAATTCAGAACACGGTGTATTTTTGCATGTGCATGTTTAAATGTGTTAATAGTGGGGGTGTGTTACGCCAAATCAGCATGTCAAATAAATGACAAAATAAATGCAACAACACAAAGGTTTTAAAAGTACAGAGTGACATGTTGTTTACCAAGTTATTTGCCTTTTTGATGCTTGATTGACGCTTCTTTCATCGGAATTAATCGAAGATGTGATGAAATGACATTGTCAGCAGCACTCGTCTTTTTCTAGACACACAGGCTTGCATCCATTGTACGCGTCTGTGTGGCTTGAGCTCGCACATAAACACGTACGTGTGCCTGAAGGATTCTGGCCTGACATGCCTGCATCCTTTCAAAGACGTTTCAGCCTTAAAGCACTTAATGTTCAACTTGCTATTTTAAATCAAAGTCATGCGACATATCACAAAGACGCTAATAGCTGGAAACAGCCACTGTGTTAATATCGCGATAACACTGTGATAATATTCTCATTTTGTTATAAATTCATTGCGGCTAATGTAAACGCATTAGGTGCTCTGTTAATAAGTGTCTTGAATTATATATAAAATTTAAAAATGCATAAAGTTGCAAATATGGTAGTATAACACAAATGAAGGAGAAAAGGATAAGGCTTCCATTTAAACAAGATGCAGCTGGAATTAAGCATGTCATTTGAGATACAGCGCTCTAAAGGACCATGCATGAGGCATTAGCTTTGTTAATTTTAACCTGTCAGCGCAGAATAATACATTGGGCTTTGACCTACAAATTAAGGGTGGTAAAAAAAATTTAAGCTGTAGTGGTGCCATGGCACACTGACGGAATCAGATTACTACTGTGTGGTAGTTTACCGTAGTATTTAGACTGTATTGATTCTTCTTTGTGTTGAGTAAAGACACACTAAATTCTATTTCAAATAAATGCTGTTCTTCTGAACTTGTCAAAGAATACACAGTGCAGCCTATTATGGCTTCTGCGCAATATTAAATCAGCATATTATTTCTGAAACATAACAGAGTAGCTGCTAAAAATGTAGCATTACCATCACAGAAATAAATTACATAAAAAAAAAAAAAATATATATATATATATATATATAATTTATATATATATATATATATATATATATATATATATATATATATATATATATATATATATATATATATATATATATATATATATATATATATATATATATATAACAATATTTTACAGTATTAATATTGACAATTGTATTAATACTGTTATTTATTGTATTTTGACCAACAAATGCTTTCAAATTTTGAATAGTAGTGTGTTTGTGATACTTCAAGGTACTTCCAAGAATACTTGATAACTTGTCTAATAAGTATAATGTGGTTACGTTTTAATAACCAAGTGGAATACACGAAAACAACTCATCATAGTGAATATATTCAGTGTGAATATTAAGAGAATCTTATCAGTAACTACCCTCGTAGTTGGGCTCTGACTCCCCGAAAAATTAAGGATTTATGGGAATTAAAAAAAAGGATGGGGTAAGTAAGTAACATTTCATTTCAGACTTATATTATGACTTGCGCTCATGGTAGTGGATGTTAAATGACAGAGTCGATAACATCTGAATCATCAGATTCTCTCATTCAATTTCTTATATAACATCCTCACAAGCTGTTCATTTGCATCCAAACACAACTAGAAATATCTTATTTGACCAGACAGGGAGGGTTGTAACACTTTTCAGTGTATCTCCTGGATCCACAAAGGGTTGATAGATTAGGACAGTGTATACAGTAGGTTAGATTTCACACAACTGTGAGAGTGACTAATGCACACCCACGCTGTCTGTTGTGTTTTTAGAGTTGTTAGTCTGTTTTATGTATTTGTTTCCCAATTTAATTAGGTAATTTTTATTTAAGATGTTGCATAGATAACAATTTATTTAAGGGTCTCTTAACTGGTTGCTTATTATGCATATTACTAGAATATTAAACATTTATTAGTAGTAATTAATCGCATATTAATGCCTTATTCTACATTAACTTATTCTGCATCCCTAATCCTACCCAGCACCTAAACTTAACAACTAGCCTACCTTACTAAATATTAATAAACATCAAATTAGGAATTTACAGAGGGAAAAGTATAGTGAATTATATAGTGAATATAGTGATTATATAGTGAATAAGTGTTCCATTTTTCCAAAGTGTTACCGTTTCATATCTGTTAGCTTTTTAAAATAAAATGAAATAGCACAGGTTGACTTATTAAGGATAGCATAATAATGATTTTAAGCAAATTTGATTACTACAGAACATATATGCACATCGTATTAAATATACATTTTTTTCCATCCCATCTGAGAGTGATAAAGGTTGTTACATCAGACGTTATTTATGTATAAGGGTTCGAGTTGTAGCCGTGATTTTTATTAAGTTATGGACATTATGAAAACAAAATGTGCGAGCTACGATTTCTGCCAAACGCGCGCGCTGCGGTTATAACTTTAAGTGTTATAAAAAAGAAGACAATAAACAAAACAAGCGAAAGAAATATAGAGTGTCTGCACCTTCTTGTGTGCTTAAACAATATTTAATCGTTAATAATCCGTAGGAAAGCCCATAAGAAGAAAGCCGTGTGATGTGGGAGAGATTCTCGCACTCTGATTGGTCCGTTCAGCTGAAGCGCACACATCATCAGCAGACAGCGAGAGCGCGCTCAGAGACTCGGCACACTGAAAGAGAGAGAGAGAGACAGCATCTTCACCGATATATTCACTTCAGTCATAGTTTTACTGGACAACAAATCTTAAACTTCACAAACCTGTCATCTCGAATCGCTATGGACTGTCGAAACGTAAGTAAAGACCGTGTTTGTGTTTGTACAGCTGCAAAGAAAACTTATGAATCATGCGGATCTGTGACAACGGACTAAATGTGTTTGCGATATTCTAGGCGTTCTTTGACAAATATAATCATTTTCTAATTTCTGAACAGTTAAGGTAAAAAAAATGAATTACGTAATCCAGCGAGACCTGCAACTTAGTTGAGTTAATATTGTAGGATTTACGGAACTGCTTGACACCAATTACATTAAAATATTAAACTTACAAATTAATTAAAAACTGAGAGAGAATTTGCATTGTGATTACGGAGCCAGATTAATCAGCTAAAACCAACCATTATCTAAGTGACTGTTTACAACAAGAGGATTTAAGAGAGCCTGCTGTACTCAGTTGTATCAATGTCCTGGCAGAGAAATAACAGCTTGCACATATTTGAGGAATATTACAAGTTTTACTGTTTATGCAAACAATGATTGCAATTTTTTAAAAAATAAATGTTTATATGTTTATATTAACCATACAGAGAATAACACTTGTTAGTGTACATTTTTAGACAAATCTTTCTCCATAGGGTTTTTACTGTATGAAAGAATTGAATGCCCTAAAGGAGATGTGCTGTGTATGCAGCTGTGTTTGCTGAGAAGGGTCACCGCTTTGACGTCCGGTCTTGTGCATTCATAAGTGCTGATTTTCAGAACTGACATGTCTGCGTCTAAAAATATAACACTTGAATGCTTGATGCGTTCATCTTTACAAGCTCAAACTTAAGCTTTATTTCCACAAATTGATTAAAAACGGTTAAATAAACTGAAATCTGTGATTGGTTAATGTCAAGTTGGCAATTGTTCGTTTCCATTTGTTTTACCCTCTCTGAACAGCAGGACGACAAGCAGTCGGTTGATTACACAAGTCATCCAATGCGTGGGTTTGGAGTTGTGTGTTTGTGGGAGGGTTCAGAACTTTCTAGAAACAGCAATTATCTGTGTATAATTTGAAGATGTGGCTGTGACTGATGAGACAGATGGTCATTTGCATGTTCCAAACTGACGGGAGATCTTTCTGATGAGACATACTCACGAGTAAAGTTCACGCAAGATGTTCCTTGATTTATGATTGGTCTCTGGATCAGCATCCGTCATTCTTGAGAAAGCTCTGTTGCTGAGAACGTTCTCAAACCTTTGGATGCAAATCAAAGGACATGTAGGTAGAACGTCAAAAAGGGTTTTTTTGACTTATGCGGAGCTTTATGATGAATGATCACAAAGCAGGAGCCCACGGGTTCTTGTTTGTTGTGTAATAGATCGTTGTTTATCCCTTCATAATAGTGCAGAAACCTCAGAGGAGCGTCAGGCTTCCACCTCACTCAGCTGGATCTTCACACTGTTAGCCTGCGAAGCTCAAAATGCTTTCAGCTTCAGTCCCTTGACTGAGACGCACCCCCAGCAGACAGGGAAAATTAGTCGAGCTGTTGGAAACTCGAGGCTCGCTAGGGACCGCTGACAGCTTGGATCCCACTGGATGAGGAGAATAAAAGAATCGAAGAAAGCAAACAAAAAAGAATATGCATTCCCTTAAACATGATGATTTAACTTTGAGGTACCGCGCGTTTTAATGATTTTGATTCTGAAAGAAAAAAAGAACTCTTTTAGCGAGAGACGAATCAAAGTTAATGGAATAGTATTAAAGTGAATAATTAATCAAAATAAGAAAATTCTGTCATTTACTCACCCCTGTGTCATTGCAAACATAGATATTTTGACGATTGTTGGTAACTAAAACAACTTGGTGACCTTGACATTTCATAAAAGATCTTTTTACATTCATTCATTTCATTCAATGACATGAGTGTGAATAAACGATGACTTGATGTTTTTATCAAAATGTTGTAATAGCAAACGATTAAGTTCTAAAAGGAATCTTATGATGGATATATAAGGTATTATAATAATACTAGAAAAGCTCTCACATCCAAAAATAACTCATACCTGTACATGAAAACACATTTACCAGTATCTAAACCTCAACCCAGTGCACAGCTACTCCCAAAGGAATTTTCTAATGGGACTTTCACCAAAAACTGGACTGGTAAGAGTACCATTAAACAATTCCTTTGGGAGCAACAGAGTGCCGACTTTAGGTTTTGACATGACTGTAACAATACTTTACCATTAGCCACTCCAACAAACAACACTGTATGAGAGAAAAGCTTCCACACATTTAGCTCTTTAGAAAAACCTACATACTGTAATGGCAATTTCAGAACTATTTTACATTTTAGTAAGCTGTATTGATTTATACAGTTTAATACATTTTTGTATGATCTACTTACACCCCACTAGCAGTTACAGTTTAAAGGTGGGATTCTTCTTAACCGTTCTCTAAATATCATGCATTTCTGTACAAATCACATTGAGGAAATCCACCTCATAAAATAGTCCCATTTCCTCAAAACCAGCTTGAAAGAATATCCATAGGGCACCTTCTGAAGGCGCTTCAAATATTATATTGTGTATTCATCAGTTTATAAATTAAATATATATTTACCTTCCTCAAAGCTTTTTCATTATGACCGGTTAAAGAGGAACAATTTTTGGAGTTCTGGCAAGAACTCACTGGGTTCCTTTTTGTATGTTCCTCAGAGACTTGCTGCGCAGCCTGCAATCATTTTACACTTGGTGTTCTTGATACAGATTACATGGTGTGAAAGTTCGTTGACACTTTAGTGTAGATCTTGACGAGGAACTGTAACTGTTCTTCTGCCACGTAGTCATAGCTAAAAGTGCTGGCTGTGTTTTATCTGAACTGCAGGAAGGATGCACTCAGCCACAAGATGAGGACATCATGGACATTCCCCTCGATGACCCAGCTGCAAACAAGGCTGCTGCTAAAATTCAAGCTGGTTTTCGAGGTCACATGACCAGGAAGAAAATGAAGGACGACAAGCCTAGAGATGAGGTTAGCAGCATGGGCACTACATCAAAATATCTTCGCCAAGCGACACACACACAAATCCACAAAACAATTCATTACACAGTAATTAATTTTTTTTTAAATATATTATATAAATACTTTGATTTACAGGTTAGATTCACATTTGTAAATTATACATATTCTTAAATCACTGCTAAAATAATTGATATGTCTGCTCTGTATAATACCACTCTAGCTACACATTAATTTCCAATAACCATTGCTTTTTTTTCAATTATAGCCCATGACCTCAAGACATTTTTTCAATTTTGACCCATTAAAGCATTTTTATGTGTCTCTTCACCTCCGACCTTGCTCAGAAACAGCACAAAATCTATAACCACTTCAAAAAGAGCACAGCAGAGAGAAATACAATTCTGTGTTTAAGCCACCAAAGTATTTTTGAAATCTATCAGCCAGTTTTGTAGGTCATTATCCAGTTAATCAATCTTATAATCCATCTTGTATTGAAAGAACAATAAGCATTAAAGCCACAGAGGTTCTTTCAAACTATTGTTATCACAAACTCCACATGATCGTTTATGTCTGGAATCAGAATTTCCCCAGCAGACGTCAGTATGGTTAAAATGGTATCCTAGCAATACCGCCTTAATTGCTTGTTGCTAAGCAATAATACAGATGGTACCCGGTTAATGTCATGTGAGTACCCTTCTCAGTTGTATTGCCTGTGCATAGTAATGCTTTAGAAGAAAAGCAATTTTGGTGAAATGTCTTTTGACCAATTTTTTGGTGTAAATGCAGCACTGAATTAAATGCAGTCCATTTCATGCATAGGAACACGACACGATCATTTGTAAATGCCGGCCTTTCATAAGCATCTTTCAGGAGTTTTGTGCAAAACAAAAACATGTGTCATCTGTTTCAGAAACAACGAGAGCAGAAGTAGCTAAGAGGACCACCGCCACCACCGCCAGATAGCACATCACTGCAATAACCAGAGCTCTTTTGTTTAAAAAGAACCCTTCAGTGTATGATATGAAAGCATCGACATTCAAACAACATGCAGAGTTTGCCACCTGACTAGCAGACTCTCTCACACTTTCCTCTTCTTCCTTTAGCATTTGAGTGGCTGTTTCTGACTCGAAACAGGTTCACAGCATGACATTATAAATTCGATTCATTTTAAGATAGAAGTTTGTTTGTGATCTGTCAGCTTTCAAATCTGAAGCGTTTTTTCTTGTTGCTTCAAGCAAGGCAAGCCAAATACTCTGTCTGGAGATTTGTTGATTTGTTTGAAGTTGTGCTTTACTTCTTTGGCTGTATTGAATCTTACAATATACAAGTATGCATTTACTAAAAGTCAGTGTTTTTTCTAGCATAAATTTTGTTTATGCCTGTTTAATAAAGCAAATTAAGTTCCTCATATAAGCTTTCTGTGTTCATTGGACCAGCTACTATTTAAATGTTGGTGTTGATTATAATAAATATGTTCTTTACTGCTTAGATATATTTTCAATTAGTCAAAAAACGTGGTTTACGTGACAAATATATGCAAGCTGTGCAATAAACAGAGAATATTGTTCGTATTTCCAGACAGTGTGTGTGTCAGATCCATGTGATTCAGTGAAGTATTCCCATAGCTTAATCAATCTTTCAAACACAGAGACTGTATCCTTCAAATAGCACAGATGCTCATTAAAAATGGATTTGCTCAAATGCACTCCTTGCGTGCTGCCCTGTCTGTGTGAATGTTTTTTTGTGCATTTGTGTTTCTGTACCTGTCTATTTGTATCAGATCATCTCCTGGTAAAATACAACATTTTTACCCTGTGTTCTTGTAGCTCAGCTAGTAGAGCATGGCATTAGCTGTGGCAAGGTCACATACTGATAAAATGTATAGAGCGGATGTGCTTAGGATAAAAGCATCTGCGAACTGCATACAGATAAATGTAAATGTCACTGGACTGTATTCTTGAACTTACTGCTCAGGGTTTTAAATGAGGTCTGTAATACCTGTAGAAAGCTCTGTTAGCATCTCCATTAATTTCAATGGCAGTTGCTGGGCTGGTGCATGAAGCACATTATTTGAAATGTGCTATCTTTAAACAATGTTAACATAATATAAAACTGTGAACTTACTGTAATGCTATTTGGACACTTAATTGCATTTTAATGTTGTAATTAATTGTAACACATGAAAGTGTGTTATAGTTTAAATGCATTTTAAATGCAATTACTGAAGAGTTTTTTTCGACTTGCTCAAATAGAAGATATGTAATTTCATAATTACTTTTATTGTCTTTGAAATACGGTTAAAGCGTGTTGCAGATTTTTTTATTTGTTTGTAATGTTTAGAAATATTTGTAATTAAGTTGAAATTAAAGTATACTGAATAACAGTTCAAATTACAATCAACATATTACATATTGCTTAGTCCGTAAACACATCAAAATAAGTTTACCTTAAAATACAACACATTTTTTTTAAACCTTTAATTATTTAACTATTGTTATTACACTTGGTTCACTTTTTGTGTTAAAAAAAGCAGTCATGAAAGTGTTCTTTTTTAAGTATGTTTAAAGGGATATTTCAGAAACTTCAATTCTGTCATCATTTTTAAGGGAAACAGAAGAGGGAAGTGCTGAAATGCTAAATGTCATTCTTGCAACACTCTATAGTGCAGAAATGGGCAAAAATGTGACAGGCCCATCAAATCGAGTCCTACTTTAATCCCAAGAGGTGGCTGTTTGTAATGCCTGACCAAAAACTTATTACATTAACATATTATCCATCCATCCGTATTCCAAACCGCTTATCCTTTGTAGGGGCCGTCCCGTTATCTCGGTCTAGGTAATCCAAATAGCATTTCAGGCTGTGGTTTTATAGCAATAGTTACTTATTGAAGTAGCACTCTGTTATCGCTGTTTGATTTATTTATTCATTCACTTACTTTGCACTGTAGCCTATGGTACTATATCTAAATACTAAGTGTATGTGTGGTAACATAAATAAATAAATAATTTTCCTACCAGTTCCAATATCTACAAGAAGAGGTTGACTAAAGTGACAGCTGTCTAATACGTCGGCTGTCCCTGAAGGAGGATCAATTCAGAGGCTCGACTCAAGCACCGAACTAACTCAATAAGTGATATTACACAGAGAAAGAGAAAGATTGAAATAGTGGAGAAGAGTGGGAGTTGGAGGGAATAATTGTTGCTGGGACGAATCAATGGCTGATGCTTAAGCTCATAATGATGATTGATAAGGATTAGGCTCCTTCTGTTTTTAATTCTTGGTTGCTAATGTGTTCTCTCTTTTTTTGGTGGGGGTGGACCATCTGAACTAGACCATCAGCCAAGCCCCGACTCTTGTTGGTTTTAACATGCCTTGGTTAAGCAGACATTTTACCAGCAGGTTATTTAGCTGACATCCCATTCTTCCCACAGAGTGCTCTTTGTTGGCAGTGAAAGAGTGCCTCTAGAACTCATGTTTTAATTACAGTACACTACTCACAATGGGCAGGAGAAAGTGGAGCGTGTTGTAATTATCTCTTCCTGCCCTGTCCCCTGACAGAGTTTTTATTACATCTACTCGGCCTCCTCAGTGATATCAAGCAGTTAAAATAGAGCAGTCGCACAAGACTGCTGCAAGCTATGTGAGTGTAAAAAACATATCATGTGTGGTTAAAATTCAGGGTGCAAATGTGGATAGATTCTGGGCATATTGCTCAGAATTTGCAATTAGGCCCCCTCAAAATCCCGTTCAGGGTAGGTGTTGACACTAGTCAGTCAGGCCCCTCAAAAGACATTGTGTTGGGCCACTCTCAGCCTCTGGTGTCTCAACCTCCTGCCCATGAGTTTAATAAGGCACCTGCAATATATATGATCATCTCTTCTGTCTGAAGGAGATGTGCAGACAAGCCCTAGGTATGGCAACAGGATGTATTGCGTCTCATTCCCCTTTCAGGATGCATGCACAATGTGTGATGTTCCCTTTCAAATTGGAACGTAGATGCTGCATCATAGAGCTAATGCTGTGATCAATCAATCACACCTAAAGTAAACACACATTGGTAAAATGGACAGCGATGCTGTGAGCCCACAGTTCTGACAGCTATGTGGAAGTGGAGGACTTCTCCCCACCAGAATCCCCACACTTGATCAGAATGATGACAGTGCAGGTCTTCTGACTTATCAGTTTGAACCTTTGGACCCTGAAGTGTATAGCTACACTAGAACACGAAGACAAACTATATGAAGAGCCAGTATAACGGTCAGACTGGTAGCGTTTTTATAATCGTAACAATTCAAAGTGTTTTTTGTAACATGTACTGCATTTGTGCAGATTGTAGAGACCACAGGAACTGGCATAGTGTTTTTCTACAAAAGAAGATGATACCTGAAACTGGTTTGCGCTAGTCTCCAATTACTGCCGGTAAAAAACATATTTTCCAGATTAGATATTTTTGTCATGTATTTGTCATGTATAATGTTAAAATGGTCATGAATAACTCTTAAAAGTGGGAAGTGTATGTGTAATGTGCAGCCACGCAGCCAATGAGCACTCAGATGACTAGGGTTTACTACACATGCCTCAAGCGTAACATTAGGCTTGTATCGATGAGCAAAATCTGCGCAGAACCGAACGCCGGTGATCACCATGAGATGCATGCCGAAAAAGTGTCCAATTTGCATCTGCCTTGTTCTGATGTCATGCTGACATGTGCCAAAAAACTCTCGCGATGGCGAAGCAACTGTGTTGGATTAGACAGGTGAGCACAGTTGCTCTTCACCGACTGCGCTGATCAAAAGCATGATTGGAAACGACTGATTGACGACATAGCTTTGTGCTCGTTGGTTCAGACAATCCTGCTGATGCATTTTTATCTAAAATGTTTGTTTTTTTTATTTCATTATGTACTTAAATTATGCATGCATATTTCCAAACATTATGACAGTACAATCTCTATGTGTCATATCTAATTGTTGTAATATTTCTATAAAAAAATTAAGAAATGGACATTTCCTATGGAATCAAATGGCAAGCACTTTGAGTGTGTTGTTTATCATATTTGTATTCATATAAAAACAACAGAACTGAAATTATATCACGTTTATCCCCAGCACAGCGCAAGAGTGAGAATAACGCAATATCTGCATTTTATATCGTAGGTAATCTGTTCCACTCTGAGAGGGCTGAACTGTCCGTCTTGACTGTGTGTATTTCACTCCTCCCCTCACTGCAGCCACCTACTCTCGTCTCCATTTCAGGCAAGGCTAGGTGCATTTCAAACAGCCTATTTTATACCGGATGAACTAAATGGTACTAAAAAGCTCAAAAATGTTTTATATTTGGTGACAGTTTTAAGCAATGTGCAACACATGCAGTATATATCTGAGTTCATCTCAAAAAATGTGTTGTTTGGATTCATGACGCTAAAACCTCCAATGCTACCATTATTCCAAGGGGGAACATGCATCCTTAACCTTACTCAGGAAAGGGAGGCAAATGAGAGCAAGATAATGCCTTTTTCCAGTAGCTCTTATCACCCAGGCTCTAAACCCCAAGGGAGCCATATAAGAGCTAAGGCCCTACTTAAAGTCCAGAGTGTAACTGAAGGAGATCATCTCAAATCCTGCCTTGAGTAAAGGCACACAACCTAAGACCCATGATTGGTATTTTTCTTTAAGGACTAAAACAAAACTTACTCAATCCATATGAATCCAGCAAGAAATTATAAGAGGGACAACAAATGACAATGCAAAGTCTGTTCATTACTGCTGGACCTGTGTACCATCCAACTGCCCACTCTCATGACCTCTCAGCTATATGCCGGAGGAGAACTGATGGAATGCTTGCCATCAGTCCCAGAGGATCTGAAGAAAACATTATTTTATCTTCCTTCAATCTCAAGAAGGGAACTGGAACCAGAAGGCATGCAATCAACCCACAACCAAACTTCTTGTCCACAGTGCTTTAACATCAAGCATTGTACTGAACTTACCAGCAGTATCCATTATTGAGACATACATTTCTTACATCAGTAATCCAGACTCCGAGCCTGATGTAAGCACTGTCCTCACCTCTTTGAACTCTCCCACAACTATATTAACAGGAGTGCCAGAAAGTCCTGATGATGAGATCGGGGGATCCAAAAGGATGGACAAGTCTGTGGTGTGGAACAGTTCAACAACAGTTTCAGAGGACAATCCCTGCCCCCGATCCATGATAGCAGACCAGGTATGCCTGCAAGGCTTCCCCAGCCTTACCTTGTGCTCCATATGGCCTGCCAATCAATCATAAGGTGGTCTGTAATTATTCAAAAGGCAAGATTTCAGCCTTCAATAAGGACGACTCATGCTTAGAGATAGGTGTCTTCTCAACATCTTCACAAATCCCAACTCGAACAATCCCTACAATCTGAATGCTAGAAGCAAAATAAGCAAAATGAATATGTTTTTCTTTTTCAATATTCCCATCACCTCAGTGACCTCAGCGAGGTTTATGGACAATTTAGCTATGATGTGGGCCATAACATCCAACACTTTACCACATGTGGGGCTGATACAAGGAGAGAGCTTGCTGCAGTGTCTTTACCCTCTACAACCTCATCCAGCACCTTGAAGATAGTTGGCACCAGCAACATGCTTTCTGCTACATCAGAAGATACTAGAGACTGGGCCTCCTGATTCTCCAGATCTTTCAAGCCAGCAGTTCAGCAGTAAGCAAGAGTGACCACTGTCTGGAAACCTTTGCTCACCCCACAATCCTCAAGCTGCCTTAGCAGACATTTGTCCCCACAATCCTCAAGCTGCCTTAGCAGACATTTGTCCCCACAATCTTCAAGCTGCCTTAGCAGACATTTGTCCCTGATACCTCAAGAAGAGGGACAAGTGGGGTGATCAAAGCGTTCCACAATGTGAGATTGTCACTGTAAGTTCATCAAGCAACCTCGAATGCTGTATGCATGTACCTCACTCCCAAGCAAACTATCTGCAGATCGTAGGTTTCCTCAGGAGTCAAATAACGAGCACACGGAGGCACACACATTCTGAGAGACTTGCTGATTAAATTCTCCATTGTCTTCAATAACGTTTTACAAGCTAAGACCCTTTTATACATAAAAGACACTCTGCTTTTGATGTTATGGACTATCATCCCCAACGAAAAATTACGTGAAAAGCATTCTCCATAGCATCAACTCCACAACACACTGTCAGGTAACCAGCTAATTTAGATATTACTACATTAGGGACATATTAGGTTGCATGACAATTTTTTAAGAGCTGAGAAAGTTTGTCTCTGTGTGATGTTGCATTTCATCTTTGCATGAAATGAACAAAATTTCACTTGTGCATATCACAGAAGTGCATTCATCAGAAAATGTTATTTCCTTTCCTCTCACATATTAACACACCTCTAAAAAAATACTATTTTCTGATCTAAAAATACTCTTTTAGGAGCCATTCTCAAAAATAGGCGCTTAAGGGCACATAGTTCATATCAAAGCAAATCACAACTCAAGGAATTCATCATAGCAACAACCCCAGCATGTCTGAATCCATGAGTAGTAACTGAATATCCTGCTCTGTGTTGCGCTGTGGGATGAGAGCCTTAAGTTGCTTTGGAGCCTCTGAGCCCACTTTACGCCCACGTTGGCTCCCACTCGCTCTGACACGTCCAGGGACTCAGCCGGGGGTGGGAGAGTTATGAAATATGAATTTCACTCAGGTTTCCAATGGCAACACAGACAAAATCTGCTATAGTGTTGCCTCCTGCTTCTGTAGGCTCATATGTTCGCTTTTCATCTCTCTTTTTGTTGGTAAATATGTCTTTTGTTTAGCACAGAAACCATGTTCATGCTGACATATACAAGCTTGTTAATGACAAAAGGTCATTACACCTACACCGACTTACAGTATATGGAAAATGAATTAGTCACTGGCTTAATTACTCCCTGTATGTATTTGCTAAAGGGAAATATAAATGAATATAAATGTGAACATGAATTTGGATATGGTTGACTTCGTTTTACATACACTACAGGCTATTCACTCCTAACCTGTAGAGTATATATATACATATGTAGTGTCTGTCTTTCCTTTCCTTTCCTTCCTTCCTTCCTTGCCACAGTTTAATGAATGACTTTTATTCATTAAGAGACAAAGTCATTCAGGAGACCCTGAAGAAACACTGTCCATTTTATAGTGGGACAGAGAAGGAAGGGTCAATTTGGTGCTTTCAAACCAGTGGAGGGCAGCATTGTATAAAGGTGCCCCATGAAACCCCAGTTGCGTAATATATAATGTTTAAAAGGTTTGTGTCAGTGAAAGAATGAAGAATAAAACTTAAAAGAGACAGATAGACAGATATTAGCATCATAGAAGGTTTCAACACTGTACGTAGATTTGGACAGACTGTGTAATTGTTGTGTTTGTCAAATTCTTTGGGCGGCAATGACATATAAAATAAATCCAATAACATTCCTGGAAATAAATGCCAAATCACTGACAAAAGAGATTTTAATTCAGATTCTGTTATTGCATTGACTGAGTTTCATATGACATCATAACTCTAAAACTATTTTGAAATGATTAAAATACATTTCAACATCTAAAGTCAACTGGTTCTTGTTAGATATGCCTTGTGGTCAGTTTTATGATGGCAAGTCAGCTCCTATATCAGTTTAAATAGTAGACACTTTCTATGAAGCCTGTATTAATAATACATTATAATGGATTTCTTAAGGCATTATAATGAATTCATAATGCATTATAAAAATGTTATATAATGTGTTATATCATCACATGAATGTTCATAAAAAACAATTATAATACATTGTAATATTTATGTATTTGTGATTGTAACTTTGAAGAGTTTGATTAATTATAGCACGCAATGAACACCATATTTGAATCTACTTCATTTATAATGGACTATATCATATCTTTATATTGTTTATTTAAAATCTGCACATTACCTTACAACATCTTGTTATTTGTTATACAAGTGTTTCCTGTGAGGCTAATATTGAGGCTAATGTGAGCTAGCTAATACTTTCAACTGAAAAAAAATGCTATGTTTAGTATATAAACCTAAGAATTGTGACATATTACACATTGATCTGATCTGATATCTGATCTTATGGCTGTTTGAGAAAAAACATACTTGTAAGTGGTATTTGACCGTAAAGTAAAGTAGCATAAATAAAGTTGGCAAGATATGAGACTTATAATGCATTATAACTATAAGAAATATAATCCGTTGTAACTTAAGTGGAGGAATTGTGTGTTTTAAATACTCATGATCTTAAAACCTATAACCACAAATAAGTAAATATTATAACACATTAAAACTGTTCTTATGAATATTAATGAGATGATTTAACATATTATAAAGCTACTTATTTATGCCTACTCTTCCCTTTTATTTTTTAAGCTTACTAGGAGAGGCAGGTGTTTGTGTGATTATTCATCTAAAAATTTGAGGGCATATAAATTAGGACAGAATCTTTTGTTTTAATTATCCCTTTAAAATACCGTCAAAGCCAGTTTGTCATTGTTTTTATTTGATTTACTTTTTAATCACCACTATTTTCATTTCTCTAATTTCTATTCACTTCTAATGAAATGTTCAGTTGCACAAATATGTTTATTATCTTAATTACTCAAAGTAAAACTCGTTGGTGAAATACAATAAACAGTCAGGCCATAAAGCAACAACAACCTCCCCACACATATATTAGCACCCCCTTGTCCCCCCTTGCACAAACAGACCCATTCAGCGACTCACAAACATGCCATCATAGTGCACTGGTTGTGAGAATGCGTGCACGCATGCACATGTGTGTGTGAGTGCACATCCGTGTGTGTTTATGCGTGTGTGTGTGTGTGTGTATGTCAGCAGGATGGCATAGCCCAGCCTCGGAAGGAATGGCAAGACTCTGAGTTGAGGGACGTGCTCAGAGTGAACAAATCATGCTAATTGTTTTGGGAAGACTGTGAAAGTTAGACCCAAGATGAAGGCACAGAAGGAGGCTTTCTCTTGGGCATCAGCTGCTTTCGCTGCTCCTCTCCTCCTGATCCTTGCAGTTCTGATTCACTCAGGTAAGAGGGACAAATGTAGCTTTTTATTGAATGACAATGCTACTCTGTTAGCCTTGACCGAGGGCTTATATAGTTATCGCTGGACGTTAAAGAAAAAAATGGCTTTTTATATATGCTTATGTCATTGCTAGTCAATGTCTAGTTCATATTGATTTATTAATAAATAGAAAGCAGAACAGAACTATATTATCTATTGATGCTGACTAATAAATAGTGTGTTTAGACCCTTTTGGGCTCTTCTATTCAACTTATGATATATGAATCTCATAGTATAAGGTAAAAATATAAAATCAACAAAATATCAGATCAATAAAACAAAAGTTTTTGAAAGCTTTGATCTAAACTGGTGTTGCCTTCGAACTTTTCTGGAATCTTTAACCGGTGTGTATCGGTATGATGCTTTCGTGGATGTTGGGCAGGCAAAAGTTTTCACAATACACTTCATCTTAATAATCATTTGAAACCAAATGTCTTTTTATGATATGCTGTGCTTGAAAATGCTATTTACTTCAACCCTATAAAGTCTACTGTATAATATCTGATAAGCAAGTATCTTAGGCCTTAAACGACCATCACAATAATACTTTGTTGGAAAACCTGCTGGACACAATCTTTTATTATAATGTTATGTTTTGCTTTAAAATCAAAAATTGTCTTCTTTGAAACATAAGCCTACAAATATTAACTATAAAGAGTTTTCCCACAATAAACAAGCTGCTTGGTAGTTGTTCGGTTTTGTTATGGGATTGGATTGAGTGCTATACGCAGAATGAGGCATTAATATGTGCTTTATATTAATAAACAGCCAATATGCTATTAATATGCATGCAATAAGCGAATAGTTAACAGTGTCCTTAAAATAAAGCGTAGCACTGACTTGATATTGTTAGTAACATTTCAAGAAGAACAAACTTACTGGTTTGAACCAACTTAGGCTTAATTGATTGTCCATACATCTTTTTTTTCTTCTAGAAAAAGTTTAGTTTTTTTTGTAGTCTAGTGCTGCGCCTGTAAATCTGTAGCAGTGTTAGAGCAGATAGCAGCGTTAGATAGCAGAGACAATAAGTTACTACTGTAGAAGAACAAAGACACTTTCAGTGTACTTTATATTGCTATTTACAACATCATGAAAACCCATTCCTATCCTCGCATCCTGACTATTTTAGAAGCTGTTTGTGTACAATTGGCCAATGTTGTCATCAACAGAGTCACAGGAGCCCTGTGTGTCACTTTTCATCTAATCACACTGATTGTTTGTCGCTCTGTAGGTCCTTTTCATGCCAGGAAATTGGGCCAAACAATTCAAGCTTTTGTGTGCCCATCTCTGGCAGGCCTTTCGCACTGTAAGCAGTTACCAAGGAGATGGGCTGTTTCCACACAGGCTTTATTCTGCTGGTTATCAGAAAGAGAATGAGAATCTTTGATGCTTTACATTAGAATTCTAACAGCTTTAAAAGGTGACCCTCAAAAATACGGCACAAAAGTAAAACCAATCCTCTTTAAAATTAATTACTGGCAATTATTAATACTGTGTATAAAGCATTAATAAAGCAAGCCAATCGTGAAAATTGAGAGTGATATGTGTTTGAACCCCTATTTAAAGCTGCAGTCCGTTACTTTTTTTGGTTAAAAATGATCCAAAGCACCACAGACGTTTGCTTATAATAATGTTTTCCCGTTTGAGTGGTACGGGTGGGTTAAGTATGGCGCTGCACCATTTCTGTAAACATAAAGAAGCTGTCCCATTGAGTTTCAGGTGTGTCTGTTAATTATGTAGCGGTGTCTTCGTTGTTTGCGCTACTTAAACTCTGTGTTTCTAGTGTCCTCGTCAGCTGTTCTTGAGTTTGCGCTATGCTGTACTCTGTTGGATTATATTAAACAAAGTTGAAGTTCATCCGGTGTTTCCTCGTTCCTAAGCAACAGCAGAGTGTGACAATTTTAAAAAAATCTACACGCTAATACACACTATGCTCATAGTCGCATAGCTGCTGTTTTTAATATTAATAAATTGAGATTGATGTATAACAGTAATGATAATTAGCAGGGTTTGATGTGATATGAGCTAACCGATAGTTAGATTTAATCATTGGTAGCCATTAATCATTAGTAGCGTTATTAATATTTTTTCCTCAGTTCAGAATAAAGCAGAACAGACTTGTTACCTACTTATTCAGATGAAAATATACAGTAAAAATTCTTATTTAGGCCATATATTCCAAGACGTAGGCTAGAATCTGCGATTACTAAAGCTGTCTTAATTCAGACATTCTCCTCTACTCTAATCTAAATTATGTGTTTCTATGGCAACACAATCAACTCCAAAGCCCTCACAGGCTCCTTAACTCATAATTACAACTTGTAAACTCTGAACGTTCTGAGAGTTATGACTTGGACCAGTGACAGCGACCATGTGACTGCATAACAACATAAAAAAACTATGTGTAAAATGCCACTTGTTGTCATCTCATAATTATGGTAATTGCGACATGATGTAAAGGCAGCATAAGTACAGGATTTACATCTGAGGAGCGACTGACTGGCTACACGTTCACCTCTTAACATCAGACACCGGAGCACAACCTCACAACCTGTGGAATACTACTCTGCGAGGAACTGCAATTCCAGGCTTTCAAACAAAGATGACGACAAAGAGGCAAAACTTACGGACTGCGGCTTTAACATAGTCTGGGTTGCTGTTGTTTTTAATACTATAGTGTACTATAGTGTAAAAATATTAAGCAATGCAGATGCTTTCAACATTTATAATAAGAAGCTGGTAACACTTTATAATAACTGCATGCTATGAATCATTAGGAAAGCATTAGTAGTCACTTCATCTTTTATAAACCATTGTTCCAACATTAATAGGCACTAGCAGGCAGTTTATAAAAGCAGCTATAAATGCCTTGTTCTTGAGCATATTTAATAATTATATTTTAATATTTTATTAATGATCAATGTATTATTTCTAAATAATTATGTAATTTACAAACCAGTTATTTAGGAATGTTTCATGAGATCATATTAATCAGTACATGATTAATAAATTATTTAAATGTACATTAATAAATCTAGACACTTTATAAAAGTTGCTCAGGTTGTTAATAAATGCTTTATTAGCAAATGTTCGTGCAGTAATTTATGATTAAGTCAGGTAGCTGGCAACTGCTAACCTTTAGTAGTTGCCAGCCATCTCTTTTTGTAAACTCATCTAAAGTGTAAAACATGGAGATTAAGGAGATGTAATGGCTCATTTATCTTCCAAACGGAAAAGTTAAACAAACACAACAACAGAGGGATACAGAACACAGAAATATTTTTCAAGATGCAAAAAATTAAACTATACAATTGTAAACTTGAAAATCAGTTACAGTCTTTTCATCTTTAAATGAATAGTTCTATATCCCTTTGTGTTGTGTTTGTTTATTTTTTCTGTAAGGAAGAAACCTGAGCCTTTAAATCTCCTTTGTAATAGATATGCTTATAAATCAAGAACAATGCATTTATAGCTGTATTATTAACTGCTTACTAACAACTATTAATGTTGTAACAATGCTTTATAAAGAATGAACTGACTATTTAATAATGCTTACCTAATGATTCATAGCATGCAGTTATTATAAAGTGTTACTGAAATGTTTCTTAATCAGAAAACCGGCATATTAGAATGATTTCTGAAAGTTCATATAACAATCATTTTTCAATAATACTTCACAATATTACTGATATCTTACAGATTTCTTTACTGTTCATTTTATTAATTTCACTTTCACTTTTATTTGTCATTTCTTCTCCTGCTGTTTCTGAGAGTGTCATAACAGAGTTGTGACCCATTTTTGACTTGAATGTGCTCAAATGTGAGTCATCAATATCTTAAGAGCTCGATTGTAAAAGGTGTACTTTATGTTGTTGCCCTCTCTGGCAATGATATCTGATGAGTAATATTATAGCGTTATGTGCACAAGGTTGCAGTGACAGTCAGACAGAAGGAGGGGTGAGGCCTTTCCAAACTGACACATTAAGTGTAATCTTCCCTGTGTGAGTGGAAACAAAAGGGGGACAGCTAATAAACCATCACCTAAAGTGAACACGACATGAAACAGAAATAGCAGAGAGAGAGAGTGAAAGAGAAAGATCTGTCACTATACGGCTGTTATATAGCAAATAAATTAAATATTCCATTTAAAAATTACATTATTTATTGTAATAATTATGTGCTTATGGAATTATGCAACTAGTAATTTACAGTGTCCTACAGTGCACTTAACATAGGTTCAGTCCTCGTAGAGGAGCCTGAGGTCAAGTGATTTGCTCAAGAGCATAATAGCTAATAGCACAGGTCAATCCTGGTGTGGATCTAACCATCAGACTCATAATTATGAGCTCTGATTATGAACCCTGAGCTGTATAGAATACTTGTGGTTTTTGAAGAAACTAAAGTACCCTAACAAACATCAGGAAATTAAATAAAAAAAGAGATTATGGATTTTAATTGCATAAAAAATTTCTGTCCTTTCAGTTGTAACATAAAACAAAATAACCTTTATGCAATGCATATAATATGTCAGTGATAGATTAATAAATTGTTTCTGCATTTAAAAATAATGTCATGGTTTAAAACGTTTGTGTGTATTTTTTAAATAATTATAAATATTTTTATAACAAATCTCTGTATAAATTTATACCTGTAAATCCTTGCAAATATATTTCACTGTCAAATATACAGTATATATAAATATACAAAGTACGCACAAAAATATGTAAAGAAAAATGTTTATTCTGAATGTGATTCATTACAATTAATCAGTTGACAATGCTAATACACTGTAATGAAGATGAGGCATAAGCAGAAGAAAAATCTATTTACGGATGTTTATTAAAACAGTTCAACAAATCCAAACTCAGTGTCAGCTAAACAGGCGATGAGGTCAAAAACACAGTAAGGTTCCCCAACCAGGCAAACAGGCAAAAGGGCTAAGAAAAGTCAAAGCAAACAGTTGAACAGGTCATACACATGGCAATAGGACAATAATACCTACGCTTAGTAGAACAGGATAACAGTCTTCAACTGCTGGAACAGAGGAGAGTCGCCAGACCACGGAAACAAACGGGGTTGATATCCCAGCATGCATTGGAATGGGGTGAGTCCTGTGGAGGCATGGGTTACGGAGTTTTGGGCGTATTTTGCCCATTGTAAGAATTGTGCCCAGGTTTTCTTTCCTGCTGCAGTAGGTTCTCTCTCTACCAATCTCCTGGTTTAGCCTCTCTGCTTGACCATTTGACTGAGGGTGATATCCTGACGTCAGACTCACATTGATGTCTAGTTGTCAGTGGAGAGCGTTCCATATCTGAGAGGTAAATTGAGTTCCTTGATCAGAGATAATGTCTTCAGGTAAGCCACAGATTTGAAAAACATGGTGCAATATAGCTTGAGCTGTTTCCATCGCAGTTGGCAGAACTTGATAAGGCGACAAGACTTGAAGAATCTGTCAATGATGACAAGTATAATTGCAAATTCTTCAGATGGTGGAAGATTGGAAACAAAGTCGATTGACAGGTGGGACCAAGGATGTTGAGGGCTCAGTAGAGGTTGCAGAAGTTCCTTGGCAGTTGGCAGTTCCAGACTGCGAGTAAATAGACCGGGTGTTTCAGGATAGGCGCCGAAGTGAAAATTGACTTGAGTTTTGTAAAGGTTGTGGTGACATTGTTTGTCCATTTTAACTTGGATGGTTTTCCTTTCAGAAGAGATCTCCAAGTGGAGGCGAACATTCTGTAGTTCCTGACAAAACTGGCAAGCCTAGAAATTGTTGAAGTTCCTTGATTGTTGACGGTTGGGGCCATTCTGTTACTACCTGGATCTTGGAAGTGTTCATCTCAACTCCTTGATGACTTATGTGATATCAAGAACGTGGTGTTCTGGACATAGAACTCACTTTTCTCAGCCTTCACATAGAGGTGGTGCTGAAGTGAATGAGAGAGGATAGTTCGGATATGTTCTACGTGTTCTTCCTCAGTGGTCTTGGCATGTTGATGTTCATGCAATGGTTTAGGCAAAATTTGGACCAGTGAGTCAAGGATAATACAGGATCGTGAGTGAGAGGCTTTCAATAAGGAACAGCCAATCTTAAGCTGCAGCATGTTTAGTGATACCTCCCTCTATTGATTTATTGTTGACATTGTTGATGCAGATGGAGGGCACAAAAGGTAGTGTAGGTAGACTATATATTCTGACAATATCTTTGTTGATCATGTTCAGAGCAATAAGTTATTCAGTGCTGTCAAGGTAATTGAACCATTTTTAGTAGTCAGCCGAACAGGAATCAAAAAAGATTTTGAGATTTGAAGAGAGAATTGATCAACACCGTGGGCACACAGCGTTACAGTTGCCTGTTTCACCACAGTAAAAACAAAGATTATATTGCAGCCATTGAGTTCTCTCTTCATCAGATAAGTGTTTATAGCTTGGTGGATGGTTTGTGTGGTGAGGAATGTTGAGTGAGGCAGACAAGCAGATTTTCTCTTGGGAGAGTTTCTCAACAGGTTATCAATCTTAATAGCCATAGAAAAAAACACAGAAAGCATACATTTTTCAGAGAAATATCATTCCACCCAGTCTGTGCGGTGAGGGTTCTAAATTCAATTGCGAAATCTGCAGCAGTTCATTTGCTTTGAAACATGTGTAGTAATTGCATGGAAACATCTCTGCCCCCCTCGGGATATTCAAACACATCTCTAAGTTGCTGCAGGAAATATTCTAAGGAAGAACGAAACTATGAATCCATCTCGCAAAATGCTGCAGCTCAGTCAATAGCTTTCCCAGATAACAGTGACATAAAAAAAAGTGCATTTACTTCCCTCAGATCGAAACTGATCTCTCTGGCTTTCGACAAATGAAACCATGACTGGTCTGCAGAGCCATCAAACTTGACTGGCAATGCTAGTCTTACCATTGGTTGTGTGTTTGAGGAAGTGATTAAATATAGTGGGTCAAATGATCGTTTGCCGACTCCACTTTGTTCAGCGTTTCGCTCTGATAAGCAGATCCCGCTTGAAGCTGAAAAACTTCCACTGGATTCATTGTTGGTAAAGTATTCTGTAATGAAGGTGAAGCAGAAGTCAAGGAAGAATCCATTTGTGGATGTTCATTAATAAAGTTCAACAAATCATAACTCACGTCAGCTAAACAGGTGATGAGGTCAAAAACACAGTAAGGCAGCCCAACCAGGCAAACAGACAAAAGGGCTAAACTAACGCTCGGTAAGGCAGGATAAACTGGCAATACTTTGCAAAGAAGACATGTGGTGGCCACATTAATATGGCCAGCAAACAGGAAGCAGTTGCAGAGGAAGTGCTTTGGTGAGAGCTCCCTCTGTTGGTGTGGTGCTACATATACACATTTTAGCCACAAATGCTTGTCTTTTCTCATCCAATTGTGTCATTCCAGATTTTACATGCAGTTCTAAAACAGAAATCTTAAATTTAGGCCTAAATATTTTTAAGTGCAGTCAACAACAGTTCAGATGACTCTTTATAAACTTATTTGATAATCTCTTTACATTTTTACAAACATCAATCTCTTAAATCAGATGTTTAAATTAGATTGTTTATGTCACAGCATGTGTTCAGGGAGTGAACATGACCAGTCTTGAGACTCTAATCAGAGGGACAGTGGGTGGAGAAGCTCTGCTCTCCGTCCGATACTCAAGCACCAGTATGGATCCTCCTGTAATCAAATGGCAGTTGAAGAGGGACAAACCTGTTACAGTGGTCCAGTCCATTGGTACGGAGATCATCGGTAACCTGCGACCGGAATACAGAGACCGTATCCTTGTTTTTGAGAACGGGACACTTCTGCTCCATAACCTCAGGCTGTCTGATGAGGGCACTTATGAAGTGGAGATCTCCATCACAGACGACACCTTCACTGGAGAAAGCAGCATTGACTTGACAGTGGATGGTAAGAAAAATCAAACACTACAGAATCACAATTGGTATTAATCTACTGACACCAGCAACTCATATAACAATAAAACCATACCTAAATTTTGCCAGAGCCAATCTCTAAGCCACACGTCCACATGATCACCTCCACCGTGTTGGAACTGACTGAGAACTTCACACTAAACTGCACCCATGAAACAGGAACTAAGACCACCTACAGCTGGGCAAAAGGTGGTCACCCATTACTAAATGAGACCCGTCTGCTGTTGTCATCGGACCAGAAGGTCCTGACCATCACACGTGTTCAGATGGTTGATGATGATGTCTACAGCTGTATGGTGGAGAACCCTATTAGTAGCATGAGAAGTCCACTAGTCAGACTCACCGTTTACAGTAAGAGCGGGTTGTCTGAATATAATTCACATTTTAATTTCTTTTAAATATTCAGCATTTGTGTCATGCATGCAGATGTAAAATGGCTGAAAATGTTTTTTTGTTTCCAGAAAGAAGTTCTCTTTATATCATACTGTCTACAGTGGGCATCTTCCTCCTTGTCACTCTTGTAACTGTGTGTGCTTGCTGGAAGCCATCAAAGAAGTATGACTTTTTTTTTCTTTGCAGCTTGTCCATCCTTAAGTAGCCAAAATATTGATGTATATTGACATGTCACCACAAATGCTTTCATTAACAGATCAAAAAGACAGAAGTCCAAAACTATTAAACCAAGATCTATTCAACAAAACCATCACATCAGGTATAAAGACGTCAAGCCAGAGGGTATGTCATCAATTTAATTATGCTTCTTTCTTATTGATTTAATGGCCATATTACATGCTGATCACAGCAAATACATACCAGACAAACCTAGGTTCAAATATGCCTTTTGACTAACTTTTTTCTCCCTTTTCAATTAAAAAATTAAAATTAAAAAGTTGAAAATAAAGTTGTGGGTAGGGTTAGGGTATGTATAGGGAAGACTTTATTGTCCTAACGAATTCAAATTCAAATTCAAATTTACACTCAATAACTTATTATTGTATACTGTTTTATAATTCACTACAATACGGAGGTGCAGATAAATGCCACTATTTGCAGTAAGTAGTATAATTAGCAGAAAATCTGGCTATTTTACAGTAGTATAAATAGAATCTATTACCACTTAGAATTCATCAGTGTTGTGAAGGTTACTTTGAAAATGTAATAGGTTAAAGATTACAAGTTATCCAATATAAAATGAAATAGTATGAAAAACTTTCTCAATTGCATTATTAAAGTAAAGTAACTGATTACTTTTGATTACTTTTTGATTACTTTTTCATTTCTAATCAGCTTTTCAAACATTTTCACCATGCATGGTTAACCTTACAGTAGTACTTGACACTGATTATTGTAAGGCTTTTAAAATCCCTTATTACTTCAATTAAGATTTTAATTAAGATTACAATCTGAAAACAACCACAAAAATTTGACTTTAGTACCACTTTTTACTTTGAGATTGACCTGAGATTCATTGCAGATTTATATTTGTAATATCTTTAACTACAAGTTTGGCAAAAAAAAAACATGGCTAATTTGTGTTTACTGTAACTTTGCAGTAGATAATAATGTCCTTAGTATGCAGGATTTAGAGTAATGAATGAGTTAATGGGCTACTTAGCCAAGGAGATAAACAAAGACAAAACTACGATAGCACATTCATAGATGAACCTGCACTTAAAATCCTGAATAGTGGTTTTGCTTCTCCGCTCCACCTGTGCGCTTATACAGTCCACTCCATTCACAAACTCTCTCGCGGATCACTCTGATCGAAAATAGATTCATGAATAGAGTTCTATATATATCCATTATAGTTATTTTGTAATTACATTGCGTAATGCCGTTACATGTAACTAGTTACTCCCCAACACTGGAATCCATCGCTGTTTAAAATTTTGCACATTTTTAAGTCTAAACAAAAAACTCTTAAAACTACAGTTGTACAAAAACTACAGAAGTAACTGTTATTAATTTGCAATTAGTGCTATCAAACGATTAATCACTTCCAAAATAAACATTTTGTTTTCATAATGTGTATGTGTGTTCTGTGTATATTTACTATGTACATATAAATGCACACAAATGCAGTATGTATTTAGAAAATATTCACTTCTGAGGTCTATATTTATATTCATATCATTTTAAATCTGAAATATATACATGCATATATATATATATATATATATATATATATATATATATATATATATATATATATATAAAAATATATATGTAATATACACAGTACAGATACATATATTATGTAAATAAAAACTGTAATTTTTGACATGATTAACCATGATTAATCATTTGACAGCACTATATGTTATATATAGTACTATATATTATATTATATTATATTATATTATATTATATTATATTATATTATAATGTTTTTCATTTATGATTCTAGATGATGCCATCCCAATAATGACTGATCATGAGCGCAGGAATCCTGTATCACTCTACATCCTAAAAGAAAAGGTATTAACATGTCATTTCCCTCACAGCACCACTGCTTTATGTTTAAAAATAGCTCTTTAAGTGGATGAGTGCTTCATTACCTCAGTAGAGCTGTCTGTGATTCAGAGAGCAAAGGTTGAATCTGTAACCACCTGACTGCAACGTTTCTTTACATTAGACATTAATATTTATATTTTCACCCGCACATACTGTACAGCAGAACAGGTTATGAGATTATCATATTTCCGTGCTACAAGAACAGCGGAGTTTTGCATGTCTTGACAACATGAAAGTGCATTGATGTAGGCGTGTAAAGACTGTAAATGCCCGCACTTGACATCCTCAGGATTCTCCTCCCGGCGAGCCAGCATCAATGTGTGAAACATGCACCTCCAACAGCAGCAGCCCCCCGAGCTACAGCAGCTCCATACCTCCTCCGTCCGACTCGCTTGAGCCGCCGGCACGCTCCTCCCGCAGATACCCTCGCACCCCCACCAAATCCCCACCGCACCATCGCCGGAGGAAGGGACACAGTCAGAGCCCACCAGCCCCCTCCTCGCCCCGCGGCCGGGGTTCCGGACGGGCCTCTCAGCGCACGGCCTCCTCGTCTCCAGCCAGGACACACCAGGATCCATCCACCCCTCCACAGGAACCCAGAGGCTCCCCGAAAACATAGATGGTAGCACTGACCACTTTTGCCAAGCCCACATGCTGCAAAAAGACAGATACTCTATTGACCTGCACGAATACTTTTGCATTAATGTATGTCAACTTTAAAGACACATATATGTTTATGCTCCAAAACTATGCATTTCAAACTTGTTTAGCTTTATCATTTTAAAGGGATGAAAAAAAATACATTTTGTCATTAATTAAATCCTCACGTCTTTCCAAACCCGTAAGACCTTTGTTCCTCTTCATGACACATTTAAGGCCCAGACATGTAGTAAGGAGATCATTAAAAAATGGTTGAAGTGTAATTTCCATGTACTTTTTCTGCAAAAACAAAAATTACAACTTTATTCAACAATTTGTTTTCTCCCGTGTCAGTCTTCGACACAATTCAGGAGCGTGCCATGAATACATGGTGGCAGAGACTGACCGGAGGAGAAGAAATCACTGAATCAAGTCGTTGTTTTCTTTATGCACAAAAAGCATTCTTGTATCTTCATACGTCTGCTGTCTATGGAGGGTCAGAAAGCTAAAGAAAATAATCAAAAATCTTAATTAGTGTTCTGGAGATCATTGAAGGTCTTGATGATTTGGAACAACGTGACTGTGAGTAATTAATGACAGAATTTTTATTTTTGGGTGAACTATCCCTTCTAGACACTTTTCAAAAGCACATTGTGAAAGCTGATTTAACATGCTAGGATAGATTAACTTTCTGACATGTCTGGGTCATTTATTGTGATTGCGCTGACTTGACAAAGCCTTCAAGCTAAATCCACCAATTTAACACAGTCCTACAGATTAATTACAGTTGAATTATATTACATTAAATACAACCTATGGGCTTTTTCATTACCAGTTTGACATTATCAGATGTGTGCGGTGGAGGGGGGGGTAAAACAGTAGTTTATCATATGCTTTGCACAACAACTATGATAGGATAGACAAAAAAACAGTAACAAATAAAAATGACAAAAACATATACTAAAATATTCAATAAAATAAAAAAGTAGAAAATAAATACTAATCCAAATATTTAAAATATTTCGTAATACGTAAAAATAACAACTTTAGCAAACATCCCTTTTGCGCATTGTGACTTCTCAAACAACTCAAACGGGTCTATAAAAGTGAAGACGTGTCTCAACAAATAAAATCAGGCTATTTTCAACAAAAGTTTCAGCGTATTGAGAATATTTTTAACCTTACAGTTAGCGTACTCATTAGTAATACTTTTATACAGCATACTTTTGTGGGGACATTATATATATATATATATATATATATATATATATATATATATATATATATATATATATATATATATATATATATATATATATATATACCATTCAAATAATTTAGTACCCAGAACACCATAACACCATAGCAAACAACACCCTAGCAGCCAGCCAAAACCCTCAAGCAGTGCTCTAGCAACACCCTAGCAACCACCTACCTAGACCTATATGTGTTTCAACTACCCATGTATTCAAACTCAAAAAAGCTGGGTTGTTTCAAACAAACTTTGGGTCAAATATGGATTGCCCCAACTTTTTGATAAAAAAAAAATATTGAAAAAATGAACCCATCAGTTGGGTTGTTTGACCCAAACTTGGGATGAAACAGCCCTGTTGTGCATTACAAGAGACTTTGTCAAGCCAACAGTGAATGTCTTTCCTTTTCTAGTTTTTTCCATTTCCTGTTTTTTTTTTATTTTGGTGAATTTAAATGACAAGTAGAGCTGATCTGTAATAAAGATGTTAAATAGGAGATTGAGCAAGACCTGAATGCAGTTTGTCACATATTTGTTGTTATTTTGTCAAGTGTTTCTCCTGCTCATAATCTGAGCATTATGTAATCTTTCTCGCTGAAGTTCATATTGTTCCTGAAAAGGGAGAGACAATGTGCATGCTGATTCACACAAAGGACACAGTAGGCTCCTTGTTATGCAAGGGCACTGCCGTTGAGAACAGGCATTGTAAAGGGAGCAGGCTGTTCTTGATTCATACCCATGCATAAATGTATAAGTTGGAGACAGAAACTCAAATAAACGCAGGGAATGCTAATAGATTACCCTGTGGAAAAAAAAAAATCAAAGCCTTCAAAAGAGAACGTTTTTAAAATTAAAGTTTTAAAATACTAGCATAAGTAGGCATAGAATTAGAATAATTAATTAGAATAAAATTTGATTAATTTAAAAAACAAAAATGTTTTTTTTTATCTTACAACTTGGAGTTTGTTTTTTAGTTTGTCTCACAGTTCTTAGTTTATATCTCATTCGTGAAAAAGTCCCGATTATGAGGACGTATATAACGTAGGTTATTTGTTTTTTATGGAAAAGTTTTTTTAAGCAGAAACATTGCAACGTTTACAACAGTAAACGACCGCTTTACGTTATATTTTACAATAATAATAATAATAATAATAATAATAATAATAATAATAATAATAATAATAATAATAATAATAGAGGTAACACAGCGCGTTTAAAATTGATACACAATATAAATAAGATTTATGAGATTTTAAAGGATATTGATGTGAAAAACCACCACATTTATTTTTTGTCACTGTGGAACTAAAACGAGCAGGTATTGTTTTCCATCTAACTTTTATTTTAGGAGCACATCTGGGCGTGGCCTAATTGCTATACGTTTTGAATGGCGTTACATTCGGCGAATAAGAACTCTTCTTTACAGGCTGTAGCCAATAGAATCAGAAATAGGCGTGTCTAAAATGTTGTGCGACTCTGTTAGCGTCTTGACAACGGATCTTTAATCCTGACGGTTACAGCTATGAAAATATTTACGCTATTTGTATGAGGACAGTAACGGCGTTATGATCCGATGTACTGTTTTGTTTTTGCTCGAATAATCGGTGCCTTGCTAGGTATTAAGGTCTGAATATCAGTGACTCACAAAATGCCATAAAGGGTAGTTATACGTTAAGTTAGCCATCCATAACTGAAAGGTTTGACGCGAAATGAATCGAGCAAAAACTACCAAAGAAAGGGTTTGCTCTTCGATAACACAAAAGAAGGTCTTAAAAGAAAACAAAAGGATCATCTTTGGAAGCAGGAGAAAGGCCAGAGATGTAAGAGTGTTGGCAGAGAGGAACCCGGCTGTGGCTCCTGTGGGTGTTTGGGTGGAGAGCGGCGATGAGAGTCAGGAGCATCCCGCGGTAAGAACCCACACTAACCCATACTTATCACCCCGTCTGGCCTAAATGATATAGGAAATTGCTGCTATCGTCTAGATTTCAGGATGGATAGTGTACACCTTGTAATGATGTAAACACACGAGAGATGTACAGATTGTTGAACACGAGCTTCTTTGAGCGGCACTTTCCGTTATTACAGTGATTGTTTGTGTCTCATTAAGTGTATTCATACCAGGATGAATGCGGCCTGTCCCAAAATGGAAGGGAAAAGGAGGAAGAAAAAAACTAACAGCAATGACAGTCCAACATTTGAGCCCAAACTAGTTTATTAGCTGCTACTCGGTTTCAAATCTCAATTTTTTCAGTTTTGGTTAAACGAGCTGTGTCACTTATCATTTTATCAAAACTTTTAAAGTTAAATTTGAAATAAAGTTGAAATTAAATTAACATTAATTAAAATATTTATATTTATCATTAAGGTTGAAGTATAAAAAACTAAAATAATGCTAAAAAAGCTAGGTATATTACAAAAATAAATTATTATTTGTGTATATATATATATATATATATATATATATATATATATATATATATATATATATATATATATATATGTGTGTGTATATATGTATGTATGTATGTATGTACACATACATGTGCTTATACAAACTGTAAACCCCAAATAAATAGACTCATATAAAATGAGATTTGTGGAAAGTTCCTACTAGCTGAAATCTGATGCAGACAACTAAATGATTCACAGCCACACATGTCCTGTAAATGTATCCCTGTGTGTTTGGTAGGTCCGTGCTCTGCTCACAGAAGAGCTTCTGGAGGAGACCAGACGAGAGAAAGAGGAGAGTCTGCGCCGATTTCGGGATGCAGTTCGTGAACGTGTGTCGCAGCAGGCTCGTCTGGCCAAACAACGGCAGCTGCTGAAATCATACCAGACCGTAAGAAATCACCTGATGACACCTTTATCCTTTAAGAAAAATGTTGCAACTATATGGTAGTGAAAATTACACATTTGTCCTAACAGAAACTCAAATACCTCCTAAATTTGATGTGAACACTATCTTCAGGTTGAATGCGACAGCAAAGTACTGCAACAAACCAGCAGAGCGGCCTATCGTCTTACACCCCAAACCAATTTATTCCCTTCCTGGACACACGGGGAGCGAGCAGTCTGCAGTCCCGGCTCTCGCTGTGTCAGCGCTCTGGAGACGCAGGCTGTTTCTTCACATCACCATACGCATAATGTACGGGTATTTACATGGCCTTATACGTCTATGTAGATCGTTTTGCTTGCGTGATTTGGCAAAATAAAGATGTAAAGGTGAGTTCTTTACACTTGTCCAGGTCAGTAAAGTCAGGAAGCAGGTGAGACACAGACTGGCTGCTCGTCAGACAGCGCAAGAGGGAGATGAACTACCTGGAGGGAGATGGAAAAGATCCACAGCCAGAGAAGTGAGTCATTCCTCATGCATTTGGCTCATTTTTGAGACCCGAACGTTCGGCGTAGTAGTATTAATATCTTGGCGTTTTGTTATATACAGAAAGCCGAATCACACGCTTGGAAAGATCAGAAGGATTATACTGAAAGTGCAAATGATGGAGGAGAGGAAAACGAGCAGGAAGTTGAAGCGGAAGACGAGATGCTGTTGGGGCAGCATGATCAACCTCTTCATCTGCATCGCCGCAGAAGCAAGACTGTAACTTTTCAGGATGATATGGTAAGAAGATCTCGTGTGGCTTGAATGGGAAATGTCACCCAAAAATGAAAATGATGTCATAAATCGCTCTCGTGTCGTTCCAAACCTGTAAGGAGCATAAATTAAGATATTTCGATGAAGTCCTATAGCCTTCTGACCCTCCATAGAGAATGAACTGCCTTTTGTGACGTAATATTACTATTTCATTCTGCTTCTAACTATAATTGTGATTATTTTATTCAGTTAGCAGCACTAGTTTTTAAATGAAGAAAAAACAAATCTGCATATAGCTTTTTTTTAAATCTACAATTAGTTTGCTCATATTTTTTACATTATGCATTCTTTTCACACAGTATAAATGGGTTTACATACATGATAATATATAGCTGTATATATGTAAGGAAGTGTCCTTTTTATCCAAAACTCCCAGTACTGCTGCTAACCATTATTTTAATAAGCTACCAGTTTGTTCATCAATTAGTGCTGTCTTGCACCAAGTGACTTTTTTTTTAATTTGTAGTTTTTTTAATATGCTATTATTATATAATACAATGGTCTTTATTATGTCGTGCATACCTGTTTGTGATTCTTCAGGTGTGTGAGCCAGATCCCACAACCGACTACAGAGCTTCCCAAGTTCTCTGGCCTCATGAGAATCAGGAAGAGCTGAAGAGGCAGGTGGGGAATCATGCTTTATTTACAATGGTGTCTCCATCGTTGGACATTTTTATGCTTATGACAGTGAAGGTGTACATTTATAATAACTGTTGTCTATTTTAATATATTCTAAAATCACTGCTGCACGATCCATACAAAGTCGTTCTAATATGCTGAATTGCTGCTCAATAAACATCTCTTATTAGCACAGCTGTGACGCGTAATATTTGGCGTGAACTCTGAACTAATAATGATCAGATGTGAAAGTTGATACACTTAATAGATCATTTCCGGTAGAGGATTTAGAATTTAGTTTTGATTTAGGTGCGATGGGTTTGTGTTCTTCAGAGCGTTAACTGTATCGTTTCAGAGACAGTCTCAGTTCCTCATGTATCGACGCCACTTCATGGACATTGAGAGAGAGCAGGCGAAGGAACACCAAAGGCACAGGAAACATCTGAAGAGAACTGCAAGGTCAAATCTCACCACATGTTTACAAGTATCTTCTCTACCGCAGTATCACATTTAGTTCGCTTATCTCACTTCTACTGGAAAGGATGTCTGGTTGCTCACTTCTTATTTGGTTTCTCTCTACGTATTCAGGCTACAGTAAATATTTTATATGACTGACTTGGGCCTAGGCGACGTATCCAGCCCTACCCAGCCCTGGACTGACTAGTTAAATAATACTGGACTAAAAATAAGACTGATTGCTAGATCTTCAGCACAAGCACCAATATGTAAAAAAGGCATGAATGTTAAAATGTCATTCCCGTAACAAATGCACATATTGTATTTTAATCTTCTTAACTGTTATACATTCTCCTAAAACTTAGCTGGTAGAGCATGACACATGAAATGCTAAATTCAAGGCTTTGATTCCCAGGTAAAGATACGTCAAAATGACTACACTTTTATACAATTTAGTTACAAATTAATCATTTCAAATGTGATTTATGTGCATGTGTACATATTATCTACAATTAATTTAATTTAAATATCGTTTTATTAAAATTTCCAAAAAAAGTTTTTAGTAATCTGTCTATAAGCCTAAGTGTATTTTTTATTTGTACTGCTGAAGCAAGTAACCACACATCATTTTTCTTTTATAAAGTTGTCCGGGAACACAAAAGACTTCATGCTGCGCTTTATGCTTTCTTTTATAAACTCTGAGAACTTTTCTTTCTGTGTGTAGGATCAAGAATGAAAAAGAACAACTTAGGAAATCTGAGGAAAAGAAGATGGAGAGGCAGCGACAGCAAGAGGAAGAAAGAAAAGACATGGCTGAGAGGGAGTATTTGATTTTGGAGCGATTGAGGCTTGATGAGGAGGAGGAGGAGGCAGCGGAGAAGGTAGAGAGACGAGAGAAAACAAAGAGGAACAAAGAAAGCAAACGGTACATATTGCCAGTTATCTCACTACGAGTATGTTTATTATAAGCATAAATACATCATAGGGTTTGGGGAAAATAAATCTATTATAATCACCAAGGCTTCATTATTTGATCAGGAATACGGTACAAACACATATTATAAAATATATATATTATAATATATATCATCTAAGCTGTTTAACTGTTTTTTTTGTAATTGGTTTTAAAATATAATTCATTTCTGTGATAATATCACAATCATAACTCTCCAGAAATCATTCTAAAATGCTAAATTGGTGCTTATAAACATTTATTATTATTATTACCCATATTAAAAGCAGAAAAGAAACCATGATGCATTTTTTCAGGATTCTTCAATTAATAAAAAGTAACAAAGAACAGGTTTTATTTAACTTTAAAAAATCGTTTGTAACTTTGCATTTACCATCGATTTTGATTCATTTAATGCATCCTTGTTGGCTAAAAGTAAAAAAAAAAAAGCTTCTTAAGCATGTTACTGACCCCAAAATATATTGTGTTGAAGTTGCGTGATGGTCGTGTGACAGGTACATTGAGGCCATGCAGGCTCAAATGAAAGAGAAGCTGGAGAAGGATAAAGTAGAGCTGCCTCCTCTGTGCTGCTGTGGAGACACTTTCTGGGACAGTCATCCAGAAACCTGCGCCAACAACTGCATCTTCTACAACAATCCGAAAGGTAAACTACTCACTCTGCGTCTTTGATTTTATTGTTTTTTTTTTTTTTTTTGCTTTTCTTTCTCTTGTTGCACCGTGTATTGGTTAATTCTAAGTTTCTGTAACACAACATTTTGTTAAGTGCTCGGTTCCTATTTCTGTGGTATTGTGCATGGCGTAGCCCCGCCCACAGAGAAATATCATTGTTTTTTTTTTATCTTGCTCCTCGTAACTGAACTTCAGAAATGTTCTCACTGGTTGTCATTGTGTTGCTGGGAAACTTGACACGTTGTGTCTGTCATTAATGTTCTTACTCACAGCACCGTGACTTGACCGACGACGCATTTTCCATTTTCCATGACGGAGTATAACCAGACAGTCTGAAGTTTAATCATGGATTTAGTTTATCACAGCAAGTCTTATTTTAAAAGATGAAAAGATAGCGATGATTAAGATAAAAAAATAATAGTTTAAATACACATCTAAATAAGGATTTCATGCGTTTAAAGAGTACTTACTGTGAACTTCATAACATGATATTGAAGTGATCTGCATCTGATTGTACATTATATTTTAAAATATGGTTAAAGTTTACTGTTAGATAAACTGGCAAGCTAAAATAAAATGAAATTTAATGCATGTTACATATTGAATTTATGATTGTTATTTGTAAAGAAGTTTAGTACATTTAAAATATATTAAATTTAAATGTAATACTGAATAGCATGCTACAGTTAATCAAGTACTTTACATGTGCTTTAGCATCTTAGCACATCAAAGAAAAAAAACATGATTTAAAATGTATTTTTTAAAATAACTTAATGTCTTTGAAGTGCACCTTTTATTGGTACGCTCAAGTGAGTTAGGAAACGTTATCTATTGTATCTGCAAGTACAGTTTTTAAAGATATATATATAGAGAGAGAGAGAGTTTATTTATTGGTATTTTGTGCTTTTTTTTTTTCTGCAGCGTATGCTCAGGCTCTGCAGTCTGTTTTGCTAAGCTGTGATCTGAAGGAAGGAGGCTTTGGACAGCATTCATCTACCAGAAGACATCCTCTATAGATGTCCATTTTCAAAGGAAGTGATTGTATCTTTATAGTAATTGTTGAACATGTTTTAAGACTGGACAGCCTGAAGGGTTACGTTGCATTAATGCAATGATTTCATGGTTCGATATTTTTTTTACTGTTCTCCTAGGTGGTTTAAAACACCTGACATACCTCTTGTAATTACAGCATTTTTATTGTCTTTAATAAACCTTTTTGAATTGAGAAAATTAACTGCTGTGATTTGTTTGTGTCACAACTTTTCTAAATGCACGTAAATGTCTTTGTGGCCTTTGTACAGTTTTTCAGCCATCGTCCACATATATAGTCCCTCATCATATGCTTCAGGTTGTTAAGTCATTAAATGAAGTCACATTTATTTCTATCTTTGCCTGCGGAAATAAGAAGTATTTATTTCCATTCCAGAAAACAACATCATCATTTCTAGTCAAGGATGTAAGGTTTGATAGCTCAAATCGTGAGGTTATTACATATATAACTATATATATAAAAAAAGTATATTGACAGCGCAAGCAGATGCTCATCAACTTAATGGATTTATGTAATATATAGTATTGAACATAAAGGCATAAACACTGTACTAAAGGTTTGTTAAAGATATTTTTACATCATTTTAGGTCAGGTATTATTATTGTTAATTTAAAATAAAATGACCGGGTCTAAGACGATGGAGCTTACAGTGAATGGACAACCTGGGCCGTACATGTTGACATCACATTAGACCGCTTTATAAACTATCTCCCCCCTCAGGGACTGGGAGAGGGTTAGTAGGAATTCAGAAGGAAGTCGACTCCCCTCCATATGAGGAAAACAAAACCCATATCAACACCACTCTCGGGGTATATATACACCCTACTGTTCCCCTCCGATGCCTACGAATATCAGTACCACTTCAACTTCAGCACCAACCACATGTCTGTATTCCCCAAAGAGATGAGGAGAATTGTTTTCTGCACCACAAAAAACAACAACAAAAGGGTGTTAATAACTGGAATCATTTTCCAACGTATTTAATTATAAAAGCCTTTGGAATATAAAATAGCATTTATTACTTATTTATTACTTATTTAATATTTTCCATATGCCAGTGTAAGCATCATAAATGTATACATAAATTAATACAAAAAAAGCTATGCGATTAGTGAAATTAAAGAATGATGCTTCTCTCTAACAGGCCTGTTTAGCTAAAAACTTATTCTTCTTTTTGTTTTTTACAACCTTTGTAATCTAATTTTTTATTTTATTAATAATCTCTTACATTACTAAATACATGCCATCTTTTTATAAAATGAATGAGGAAGATACAATGAGGAAGAATAAGTGACCAGTCAATTTAAATATATGCAACAGAGCATCTCTGCATCCCACAGAAGGGCGTAAATGTGTGGCATTTAGGTATATTTACAGAATATAACTGAAATCATCCATTCAAGCGATTCGTTCAAACGACTGAGTTAGTAACGAAGCAAGCGACTCTCTTAATGAATGGGTCATTGATTCACTGACTCACTAGATTTGTTCAGCAGCAAAGATTCGTTCATTAACGAAACACGGTATTATACAATTGTTAGACTTTTTTTAACAGTCTTATTGAAGAAATGTAAAGGTCGGTGTAACATACAAGATGAATTGAGGATTGTTTCGTTTATTCTTGTGAAATAACACGATAAAAAAAAATAGCAACAAATTGTAAATCTATTGCTTTTGTTTAAAAAAAAAAGCCGACGAATGAAGGGTTAATTCGAGTGACGTCACCGGCTATCACATGTTTACGTCGCCAGATCCAGAGAGTGTGTGAGTGTGTGTGTGTGAGAGAGAGAGAGAGAGAGAGAGAGAGTGTGTGTGAGTGTGTGCCTCAGCCCCGTGTGGAAAATGGAGACGCTAGTAGAAAAGATCAATTGGCTAACACTCATGTGATTTTTAAAGCCCAGACGAGCCGGTATTAATAGCGTCCAGGTTGAAACGCAGACGGACACGGGCCGAGGCAACCATGGAAATCTCCGGGAATTTAGAGCGCTCTACGGTTTTTCCACCTCTGGAATTGGAAAATGACAACACGTCTCCGATACTTTAAATGCAACCTTTCCTCTGGTTTAGGATCACCGGCTTTCGGCGAACATGATTTTATGGACTCGTAGTTTTAGGTCGCGAGAAATGAGCGCAAACTGATCTGAGACACAAAACGATTAGTCAGCTAGTTTCGGTGTGTATTTTACTTGTTCTTGAAGTTTTAGTGGATATGGGCTTTTTTAGACCTCATTTATAACGTAACGTTAGATACGATTTTTTTAGTATAGCGTTTATTTGTTTTCTGGTTTTGTTTGGGGGTTCTTTTAACGACACGAACCGCGCTAAGTGTAACAATGAGATCTCTGGCCCCGGGAGTCAAACTCATCACCTCTTTCTCCAGAGACAGCTGGTGAGTAACAGGCCCATGTAAACACAGCGGACTGCACAGATAACATGCTCTCTGATGTTAAATGTGTATGCCATCATCTGGCATTTGTTCGTAACAGACATCATTATTGATTTTTGATTACGTTATTGATCTTAACACTGCTTAAAAGTTCATCATTAATCATCTATAATGTTTTTAGTCAGTGCTAATATACATTTCACCTTGTTGAGTACAGGCATATATATATATATATATATATATATATATATATATATATATATATATATATATATATATATATATATATATGCCTGTATATAAGTTTGCCTATGCATAACTTAATTTCACTTTTTAATTTATTAATAATCTTAAACCACAGTTTTACACAATCTCAATACTGTGACCTAAATGTTAGAGGTTTCTGTTTTGCTGCCAGCCGTCAGAACTGATGTACACTGTGTAAAGCTTCCCCCACAGGAAATGTATAAAACCTTATAGACAGATCATTCAGTGTGTGTGTGTGTGTGTGTGTGTGTGTGTGTGTGTGTTGTTTACCTTAGGTGAGGCTGTTTTCCTGTACGTCACGCTATGTGGTTTCATTTCTATCACTGTCTGACTGTTTTATTTAATGCTGCAGAAACCTGCAGATATCCCTTTAACCGGTGTTGATGTTTTTTGAAGTGTGACTCTCCCGTTGTAAGAGTTTGTGTCTTTTGATTAGGTACCGGTTCTTCATCCTCCTCCTGACGTTCGTCTTCTACACCACCTACCACCTCTCTCGGAAGCCTATCAGTATTGTCAAGGTAATAAAAAGTCAGAGACCTGGCAACTAAACATTAACTAGCTGCATGACAGGCCTAACCTGAAAAGAAGACATGCTAGTTGTGCTGATAAATGTGTGTGAAAAAATGGTTTTATTTTTGTGACAGAGTCAGCTGCACAGAAACTGCTCTAACGTTATTCATCCGGCAGACCTCAACATCACTGACAATGACACCTGGTGTGATTGGGTTCCTTTTGGTAAGATTCATTCTTTGCTTAGAATATTTTGTGTATCATAGGCCCCCTTTAGGTGTCTGCTACTCATTGCCGTCTCACACTGCCTTTTAATATGTTAGGGTCTGTGTGTGTGTTTGTTTTTCAAAGTCTCCTAAGTTCACATTTAATTAATCAAAATAAAGTAAACCATTTAAATAGTGACAATAATAATAATAATACAATTTAACATATCCGTGGATCATTAAAGTTAATTAGAGTAGTCTTAAGGGAGAAAGCATTTTATATTTAGGTTTTTCATTGAGTACATTTTAAAATGAATTTCAGGGGCCATCATTGCAGTCTTCGGTGCTTTAGAGATCTTTCTCATACTCTGGATTGGTGCATAACCTGTCTTGATTATTATGAGTGTTGAAAACAGTTGTGCTAATTAATATTTTTGTAAAAAAAGAAAAACCTGATACATCTTTCTTTAGGATTTGTTGATAAAGAAAAAGTTAAAAAGAACAGAATTCATTAAAAAGAGAATTGTTTGCAAGGTGTATGTTTTTACTGCTGCTTTTAAATAATTTACCCATCATTATTTCCTTAAAAAATCAATCAACCTGTGTGTATGTATTTTTTTTTTTATTCAGACCAGAACAATTACCAGAGCCTGTTTGGAGTCTTGGATAACTGTTTCCTTGTTGCGTATGCTATCGGCATGTTCTTCAGGTTTGATACGTTTTGGTTAGACTTTCTTGTTTTGTGTTTTTCTTTAGGTATAACGGCTCGTTTTTTTTATTGTTTTTATTGACAGTGGGATTTTTGGAGAGCGTTTGCCCTTGCGGTACTACCTGAGCTCAGGGATGATTCTCAGCGGCATTTTCACTGCTCTCTTCGGCCTGGGCTTTTACTGGCAAATCCACTCTTTGTGGTATTACTGCTTAGTTCAGGTAAGCTAGTTTTCTCCTTTCTAAATGTAAACCTGTATCTCCAAAAAGGTGTGTCAGTTCCGTTTCGAGTACCAGAGCGAGCGCAAGAATTTCACAGTACGAAACCAAAAAAACAGAAGTGAGTCACTTCCAATGACATTTATTGTCACAAGCACATTTTCAAAGTTAAATGAAACACATTTTTTTTTTATTTTTCATAAACAAACCTTATCGGTGCATGGTTGAAGCGTGTATTTTCTCTTCCTCTTAGCCTAATTCCAGTCTTACAGAGCCAGAGTTATTTCACAGTAAATCTTTAGTCATGCTAATACGAGTCACGCGGTTAACACATGACCGAATCAGGCGGAATGGTTTGCTTCTTGAACATGTCAAACCCATGTGCTCTTCAGACTTGCTGATTCTTTTTTTTTTTTTTACTTTTCCAGGCCTTAAATGGGCTGGTGCAGACTACAGGCTGGCCGGCCGTGGTGGCTTGTGTTGGGAACTGGTTTGGGAAGGGAAAGTAAGTGACTGTTGTGTTATTTGCTGCTTGCTCAGTTTGTGAGCTGTTGACGGTGCACAATCGCTTCTGAGCTTTTTTTTCACAAAAACAACTAAGTGCGGATCTAAATGATCTGTCTTGCTTCTGCGGTGCCAAATGATAAAAACTTGTCCGCTGTGAACTGCAGTTTTAAATCCACATGAAACCACAATTGCGAAATGTTTCGACGGTGCCAGATGGGAACCGTAGTTAACAAAACCACTCCTAAAGTTCAGAGTTGTGCACATTAAGATTTCCACTGTTGTTCTACAGTTTGGGATCAGTATTAATCCGTATTTGTTCAGAAATTAAAGAATGTGATGTATGTGTTACAAAGGTTGTCTGTCAAACAATGCTTATTAAACTTCATAATCATCCAAAAATCTCATATTACAGTTTCCAAAATGATGTAAAGCATCACAACTTTACAAGGCTCTCTGTCTCTCTCTCTCTGTCTCTCTCTCTCTGTCTCTCTCTCTCTCTCTCTCTCTCTCTCTCTCTCTCTCTCTCTCTCTCTGTCTCTGTCTCTCTCTCTCTGTCTCTGTCTCTCTCTCTGTCTCTGTCTCTCTCTCTCTCTCTGTCTCTGTCTCTCTCTCTGTCTCTCTCTCTCTCTCTCTCTCTCTCTCTCTCTCTCTCTCTCTCTCTCTCTCTATCTCTCTCTCTCTCTCTCTGTGTCTCTCTCTCTCTCTCTCTCTCTCTCTCTCTCTCTCTCTCTCTCTCTCTCTCTCTCTCTCTCTCTCTCTCTCTCTCTCTCTCTCTCTCTCTCTCTCTCTCTCTCTCTCTCTCTCTCTCTCTCTCTCTCTCTCTCTCTCTCTCTCTCTCTCTCTCTCTCTCTCTCTCTCTCTCTCTCTCTCTCTCTCTCTCTCTCTCTCTCTCTCTCTCTCTCTCTCTCTCTCTCTCTCTCTCTCTCTCTCTCTCTCTCTCTCTCTCTCTCTCTCTCTCTCTCTCTCTCTCTCTGTCTCTCTCTCTCTCTCTCTCTCTCTCTCTCTCTCTCTCTCTCTCTCTCTCTGTCTCTCTCTCTCTGTCTCTCTCTCTCTCTCTCTCTCTGTCTCTCTCTCTCTGTCTCTGTCTCTCTCTCTCTCTCTCTCTATCTATATATATATATATATATATATATATATATATATACACATATAAAAATACAGACATTTGAATGGTATTGTATTAATAAGTAAATTTTCAGCATTCCAAACTTGCTCTCTGATGCAGGCGTGGGTTCATCATGGGTATCTGGAATTCTCACACCTCAGTAGGAAACATTCTGGGCTCCCTCATTGCTGGGGTCTATGTGTCATCTGCATGGGGCCTGTCGTTCATTGTGCCTGGTATCATCATCGCTGTTGCTGGAGTCATCTGCTTTTTGTTCCTGGTCGAAAGTAAGTCACACCTTGGATTGGAGGGAAATTGCTATTATATGCCTGTAGACCGGAACAGAAGGGAAACAAAAACAGACATGCACGCTTTTTTGTAACCATTTCTGATAGTTACTTTCTTGTGATTAGAAATGAAATGAAGACCATCTGCAGACATACAAGTTATTTTTAACACACTCAAGATTCATTTTGCGGAAAAAAGTGCTGGATAAATCACAATGTTGTTTATTTTTTACAGAACCTGAAGATGTGAACTGTACTCCTCCACAACACCATGTGAGTTCACGTACAATTTAAAAAAACTATTCAAACTATTTTGCAGTTTGACTCTATGACCTACATGTTACAATGCCATTATTGCACTTGAATAACCAGCTAAACAGCAGAATTCCCCTCCCTTTTGTTGTTTTTTTTGCGCATTATTTGCAAATTGACTGTTAAAACACTCATTTACTACCATTCGGTTACAATCAATAACAGTTTTTGCCAAACTGAAAGTGAACTAAAATATTTGCAATACATTTGGCCTCTTTCACAGCAAGAGAAGTGATCGAGCGAGCGTAACGTTGCCACGATGTCCGTCTGCAGTTCACAACGCTGTATTTGATTTAGAATGTGATTGTGAATTTGATTTAGAAATGGCCTGAGATTAGAAAGCAGAAGTAATTGTGAACAGAGAGAAAACGTGTAACAAGTGTGAGAAGAGCTATGATAAATCCGTCTGGTGAAATCTTTTGATCTCTGTGATTAAACTATGTTGGTCTCGACGATTAAAGGCCGGATAACTTAAAATCTGAACAGATTTTCAACCCTGGGCATCATACACTAGGAAAAACTAACCACTCTATTCTCTTTCTATTCTATCTGTTTGTTTTTATGCATTAAAAATGACCCTCATAACACTAGTGTTCTGTTTTATTTCTATTCCGTCTTTTAGTTTTTATTTATTGAAAAATAATATCTTTAACCTCTATCGCTAGCTTCCTCTATTCTATTTCTATTCGTTCTATTTCTTTTTATTAAGAAGAACAGAACCTCTAAAGTATCTTCTGAAGGATTAAATGTAATTTAAATGTTGATTTACCAGTAAGAACAATCTGTGTTCTAAAATCAGATGACAATATCAAATATCTTTTATATCCTCAGGATAAAGTAAAAAAAAATTAAAAGTTTCTGTAAAACTCTTAAGTGCATTTTTAACAGCGTTGACTCCTCCAGACTGAAAATTGGGACAAGAATATATACAAATGTAGTGTATTACATACTTAAAGGTGTCACAAAATTGTCTGCCTTTTTAACAAACACTTTTTCTCTTCATTGATCCGACGCTAACAGTCTGTGCTGTGTTTAGGAGAGTGCGGAGCAGGAGCCTCTGCTGAGGAACTCTTCCAGTAATGAGGAGATCTTCAGCACTAACACCTCCACAGCCGTGGAGACGGTGGAGGATCACACAGAAGCCATCAGCTTCTGCGGAGCGCTCAGGATTCCTGTGAGTGACCTGTTATTCTCAGTTTTCCACCCACAGCTGTTAGTCAGCGAATGTGAGGTGTTATTTTGAACAGACTGAGGGAGGAGCCGATCCTGCAAAGTGTCTGGGCTTCTCGGATGAAAAATCATGCTTTTGCCTTCCCAACCCAAATAATACTCATTTCTAAGATTAAATATGCAATTGAATCTGTTCTTAAAATATGAAGACTGTTTTTTTGAAACATAATACTCCGTTGGGATCATTTGTCAGATACTTTTTTGGCTTTACGTTTATTTATTTAGCAGTTGCTTCTTCACGCGAAGTAACTTACACAAGGAATGCTAAAAAACAATCTGTTTAGCCTTGAGTAATGTTATAAATTAGGAGTTTATAGTATAATATTGAGTATCTGCTGATACAGAGTAATCCCTGTCCATTTTCAGACAGGATTGTGTCATTTTTGCTCATAGTGTTGTTTTCTTCCTGCAGGGTGTGGTGGAGTTCTCCTTATGTTTGCTTTTCGCCAAGCTGGTCAGCTACACCTTCCTCTACTGGCTTCCTTTATACATCGCTAATGTTGGTAAGAATCCTTTATCAGATTCTGTCACATTCACTCGGTTTTTTTAGGCACTAATGAACCGTCAAAAACTGTCAAGTGTCAAAAAAAAGTCACCCTGTCTGCTCTCTCTTAGCTCATTTTGATCCTAAAGAAGCCGGGGACCTCTCTACGCTTTTTGATGTCGGAGGAATTGTGGGTAAGTGTGTGGTATTTCAGTTAAGTGTGATTCTTGAGAATGGTGCTTCTCTAAGGGTTTATTTCCTGTGTTAGGTGGCATCGTGGCTGGATTAATATCTGACTACAGCGGAGGCAGAGCCACGACCTGCTGCGCCATGTTGATAATTGCTGCTCCAATGGTTAGTCAAACTGATCTCTCTTTTTTTTCTTTGTCAGCACAGACTTTAGGCAAAATGCAATCACCATCTATTAAAATACATGCATGTTTATTTGCTAGCTTTATGGATCGTAGAAATTACACATGGGAGTTTATATCATTTTAATGTGCAATGCTTATGTCCGGTGGCACTGTAAGTGTTTGCTGTACTACTCACCTGGTCAAAAAAAGAGCAAAGCTGGCTTTACTGTCAGTAAATCTTGAAGTTTGCCCAGAGTTTTTACACACGTCTGTAATCGTGCGCACACCGATCCCTCAAGCTCGAGTTTACCTGTGAATCTGTGTGGACGCATGGATGGGTTTCTCTTTCCTGTGAGGTCTGCTGCTTATTCATGTTTGCTTTTCTTCTTCAAGCTGTTCCTGTACAACAAGATCGGGCAGAACGGCTTACCAACCACCATTGGTTAGTGTGGATGTTTTGTTTTTTATTTGAACAGTTACACTTTTTCTTCTAAAGTGGGTTAAATCAGTTTTCGGATGCATTTCAGACTGAATAATCTAATCAGAAACACGTTTTTTTGGTCCCATAATTATATCGGGTGATTGTAAATAAATAATTCGATACAATGAACTCATTGTCTACATGTTTTGCATTGTACTTGCATGTAAAAAAATACCTGCATGTAATTACACATGTAATTAATGTCCATAGTTACACTAATGATTACACCTTAAACCTACCCATACCACCAAACCTTACCTGTTTTCCCACCTCAATAGCACCAAAATTAAGTACTTAAGTAAGTGCACTGTACTTATTTTTTGATGTAAGTACATAGTAGTTAAGGCAATCTAATATAAAGTGGTACCAGTTATAATTCATTTTAAACCTTAACAGTCATCATAATATTGTATAATGCCAAGTATAAGGGGATCAGATGATCTTGTAAATGATCAAATAAGGTGCCGTATTGACAACAGATAAACAATATCTATCTTTTTTTTTTGGTCTGTATCTCCTCTCCTGCCCTTTTCGTCCCCGCAGGCATGTTGCTGTGGTGCGGCGCTCTCGTGAATGGACCCTACGCCCTCATCACCACTGCCGTGTCAGCTGACCTAGTAAGCGCTGGGCACCTCTCCTCCGTGTGCTCTTCACATGGACATTCGTAAAGTCTTAAAAAAGGGTTCAAAACAGACGCGTCGGGACCGGCCTTCAAGTCCCGCCGTCAATAACTGATCAATAAACTATTTTGTAAGGCAACGAGCGTTTCGTGTTGTACATTTCATAATGTTTTGTGATCGTTTAGGGAACCCACGAGTGTCTGAGAGGGAACTCCAGAGCACTGTCCACTGTGACCGCCATTATTGACGGCACTGGATCAATAGGTATGTAGGGAATGTGGCTTTTGTTTAAATCAAACACTGAATGCGCGGTGGCAGTGAATATTACATTTGCAAATAAAATCAGTTTTTATTGACCGTCAATTGAAATGTAGCATTCAGAAAGCCGTGTTTGTTGTGAAAACGCCTCGCTGTCCTGTAATGGCGGTCACACGTTGTGTAATGTGTTTAATGCGCTCTAGGTGCCGCTGTTGGGCCTCTGTTGGCTGGCCTGATCTCTCCCACTGGATGGAATAATGTTTTCTATATGCTCATTGCTGCTGACGTGCTGGCCTGTCTGGTGAGTATTATGTGTATTATTATGTTTGATATTATTGATTCCAGTGTTATTTATAATACTGTTCAATAAGCAATGGCCCGTTTTCTGTTTTAATGAGGAGCGTGTGTTTTGGGCTGGTGTTTCACCGTATCCTCTTGTTCTTGTTTGCGTAGCTGTTGTCCAGGCTGGTGTATAAGGAGGTCAGAGGATGGTGCGGATACACTACAAGGATGAGAGGGTAAACAAGATACACAAATCTCAGTTAATGTAACATAGTAAACATAGAACTTTTTTTTATTATTATATGTATGCTAAATAAATACCAAAACAGATGGAATAGAAAAGGAATAGTTTTTGCTTTTGTTAACTGTATAATACATAAATAAAAAGAAATGGCATATAAAGGAATGTGTAGGAATTAAATGAGTCAAAGTCTGAAAGGGACAATGTTTAGAATTAGAATGGAGATTGCTATTATATTACATCTGATGCATAATATAGTAATATTGTGAATGTTGCAATTTAAAATACCCCTTTTCTATTTGACTATGGTTTAGACTGTAAATCCTGGGGCAGGTTTTCAGCTTCAGCACAGTCTTCAGTGTCACATGATCATTCTGAAATGATTCTGATACGCTGATTTGGCGCTCAAGAAACATTTACTGTTATTATCGATGTTGAAAACCACTTCGGATGTTTAATCTGTTTGTGAAAACAATGTTGCCGTTCAGCAGGTTAGGAGCAAATAAAAAGAAAACACAAATGAACACTTATTTAGCCAAGATACATTAATTTAATGAATTGTAGTGACAAAAAAAGGGCATTTATTTAAATGTTAATATAACACTAGCACTATTTCTGTTTTCTTTTCTTTTTTTCTTTTATAATAAACTTGACCCTCCAACAGATGCGCTCTCTAGTCTACTTTCATTACTTTTATATAAAAAACATAACTTTTGTAGCTTATTATTCATCTTTTTTTCTATTTTATTTACTTGTTTTCTTCAAACTAAATATACTTGATGCATGTACTTCTGTAGACTAACCGGGACTTGTCACAGTACTTTTGTTGGTTTTGAAGTCACTTTGGGTTAAAGTGTGTGCTAAAAGACTAAATGTAATGTTACAAAAGGTTTCTAATTCAGTAAAAATGGTGTTCTTTTGAGCAAACTTTTAAATAACCACAAAATTATAAAGCAGCAAACATATTATCATCATTGACGATGATGATGATGATGGCCATTGCTGAGAGTAAATAATAACGTGGCATGTTTAAATGATTTCTTGAGGAAACCTTGTGACGCTGAAGGTGATCTCATCAGAGAATAAATGATTCAAAATCACTGTAATAATTCATAATATTAAAACGTTGTACTGTGAGCATAGGAGGCTATAGAAATGTAAAATATTATTGCAAACTTTTGACTGGTACCTTATTTTTTTATTTAATTTTTTCCCCCCCATGCTGTGTTCTTGGCAGATGGCTTCATTAAGGTTATTTTTGACCTTCTATATTTAGGTAGGGGCTTTCAAATATGCTGAATGATGCTGCTTGGGCTGATTGCCATTACATGTACTTGATATTAGTGGCTGCCAAAAATGTAGAATGTCATGACCAAAGAGACGCTGTTCTTGAAATAATTGGGCCTTCCTGCCTTTTAATACCATTCAGTGCAGGCTATTTTTAGTGGTTGCAAGGCAATTACAATTACTCCAAGAGGCTGCGACCCGCCTCGGGATTTATTAGTTTTAACCCCGTTCCCAAATGACTGGCAAAAATCTGTGTGTCGAGGTGGAAAATGATGCATGCACTTCAACCGCAATACCATTACGTCTTTGACACCCTTCTAATTAGCAGTCCATTTTTGGCTTGAACCAAACCTGTTTTAGAATTCTCCATAAAAAAAAAACACAAAAAACAAAGCCTTTTTTTAATTATATTGAAATCCATTAATTACGCTAATGGTCTCCAGTATCCGCTTTTGACATTTATCAAATGAGCAGGCGGTGGTTATTTGGTCTTGTTTGTATTTTTTTTTTTTTTTTTTTGATTAAAAGGGAAGCGTTTAATTTAGCACCGTGTGTTTGCAGTGGTTTCATCCGCTCTTTTCTTTTCAGGTTCAAAGAGATCTGAGCCGCCCGTCGAACAAGAGAATATCACACCTGTGACGGAAAATTACCTGCAGCATAACGACAAAAAGGGACCATGGACTGATGCAACACACCAAGTCTTTTTATGCCCAAGGGTTATTTTATATGAAAATTGTAACATGAGACTTTCATCCTTTTATACTGACAATGGAACAAAGCTCAGCTGCTGCGGTGAAGGAGGAGGAGAGTCACACACACACACACACACACACACACACACTCGTCCACACGTGGCCCGAGCGGGACAAACACAACAGGATCGCTAAGCTTCTTCATTTTAATACATTTTTAGTGACTGCTCAATACGGATGTACCTTTTTATCCGAGCATTAAAATATGCCGTTGGTGCTTTGTCCTTTTTATCTGCGTCATCATTTGCGGGTTTGCTGTCGGAGTGAATGTCCTGGTTGTTATTGTCCTGGCTAGCTGTGAATCTTATTTTTGAGCCTGAATATGTATTTACATATATAGAGGTCGTATTCATGCGCATACACACTTAATCACTCCCAACTTTATTAACATACGCGGTCGAGCCGAGCATCCCAAGAGAACCTCTCGGCTTTATTCTCCGAAGCTTCGTAAGCATATTGGGATTTTTAGCTTTAGGGTATAAATAATATCAGTTTCTGTCAAAATGAGAAATGGGCAAACAGTCATAACTGCAGAATGATGCTTCGTTATAAATAAATTCTGGAGATGCTGATGATTCTTAAACACACAATATCTTTATATTTTTAGTTTTTTAGTCATTACTGTTGTTTTGTGGGGGTTTTTTACTTTGATTTGTTAATTTATTGATTCAAAAATACTACCCAGGTTTTTTAACTCGTGTGGTATAGGGCATGTTGCTACAAAATTTCATGTTTAATAACAGAAAACAGTGAAGCGCTGAAAAAACAATGAATTAAATGTACACAAAGATAACATGAATGTACAATGCTATTGTTATGGTCAACAGAAATAATCAAATTTGTAATAGATTATATTTATATTAGTGTAGATTAAAAATTAAATCATCAGCACAATAGAATGATTACTAAAGAATCGTGACACGGAAGGAATAAATCAATTTACAGATATATTAAAACAATTTTTAATTTGTAATAATATATCACAATATTACTGTTTTACTGTACAATACAGAGGCGCCTTTCAAAAATAAAACATCTTTAAAAAAAAGTCTTACTGACCATAAACAGTACTATATGTATTATTTGTGTACCTTGAATTTGTGTTATTTCTTTATTATTTTATTTAAAGCAGAATTCACAAAAGCAATTTTATTATACATGATGAAGCCGTACCTGAAGACTTTTACTAAAACACAGCCTTGTGACAACTTGCCAGATTTACTTTTTTAAGTTATGATGGCAAAAAAAAAAAAAAAAAATATATATATATATATATATATATGTATGTATATATATATATATATATATATATATATATATATATATATATATATATATATATATATATATATGTATATGTATCCATATCCTACAGCAGTCAAATTTTATGTAGACTTTGAGTTAGGAAAAAATCATCAGTTACGATTAGAAATTTTATTAAAGCATAAGAAAAATATCTTACGAGACATTAATCGTTTGAATATTGTTTATTGAGAATGTTTAGGTAGATACTGCATGTGTCGTGAAAAGGAAGGGTTTTGTAATGGATACGTGTGTCTCCTCCAAACAGTAGATGACATGAAGTACATAGTCAGCTCTTTGCTCTAACAGTTCCTTGGCAACGCTGGAGAGCAGGGGAGTGAGTGATAGCCTACTTAAAGGGCAGAGCTGTGACTCCTGCCGAAGCCGACCGCATCCATCAGCATCTCGGAGCGAGCAGCTGCACCAGATTTAATGGCACATGCTGAGGTAAGGTTTTATTTATGCTCCTGTCAGTTATCGTTCTGCAAATGGCTGTTTTAGTGCCACAGATCCACTTTATTTTCTCATAAACCAGCAGTTGTAAGTTACTCGTTTTGTTCGTCTGTTTTGAAGTCTTATTTGCTGGTCCTGAGGAGGTAGCTGTAGATCGGGTTTTCTGTTGCTAAAGCGTCATCGGAGGTCACCATGGGGTCAAGTTCATCATCTTATGCCCCTAAAACTATTTATCTGGATGTGGATGGAAAAGTGCAAAGGGTGAGTCTCAAGATTTAAAATACAGAGCTGTAAGTTTAAGACTGTAAAAGGGCAATTAATAATGATTAGATATGTCAGGGTTTTCGATTCAAACATTCATTAAACTTAAAAAGTATAGCACGCTGATGTGGTTGGTAACTAAAGGATGCTAGAGCTCCTCTCAACTAACTTTTTGGATTAATTATACTGTATTTTTTATTGACTGGTGCGGCAATAGCTTCAAGCAGTTCTCACAAAGTTCACAAAAGTGTCAGACTAACTTACCAAAGTTCAACAAGCAGAAATTTCAAAAGAACTGCATTTGTTTGTTTTTACTGTCACTTTTGATCAATTTAATCCATCATCGATTCATTTGTATTTTATTCATTAGCATTGCGATTAGTATAATAATCGAAAAATTGACCAGTAGTGTAACTACTTGTATAACAGGGACAATATTTTGTTAATATTAATATTATTATACTTAAAGGCCATACTCATTTAAAGTGTTTTAAGAAAGGGATAATAGGATGATACTTGTGTTAAAAATATATTGAGGGTCATTGTGGGTGACAGGTGCCTTTGACACAAACAATCACCTGTGACGCCTGCCAAGGGCAAATCCAGCTCTGCTCACTGATAACCACACTCACCATTAGTTATTAATTATCTGCATATAATGTCGTTTGATTTTTCCTCTTTCTACGTCTTCATCACCTCGTTCACGTCGTGCTCACATGTTTTAGGTGATTTTCAGTCGACACTGTAGCCCGTGTGATATTAAGGAACTTCTTTGTTCATCATCCAACATTGCCAGGTCAGTATCTTCTCATATATAAAGTGTTTAATGCAGATTATCATCTCAAAGGTATCTGGAATATGTCTCTCCAGAAACACGGCTATACTTCTGATTGACTCCGAAGGAGCAATGATATCTATTGACCCCACCATGCCTGCAAACACCCCAAAGTAAGAATTCAACTTAGCAATAACGATTAGCGTTGTCATTTAATTAACAATTCTTTCTTTCTTCGTTTCAAGCAACTTATACAAAGTTATGCCTCATTCTACAAACCAAGGAGGAGGTATGGAAAAATGTATTTGGTAAATTGTACATAATTAGCCAAAGGCGATGGTGATTACATCTCTAACTAGCCAGCTATAAGACGGTAACGCACCCTATAAACGACTTTGTGTTCCCCTCAAAAGAGAAGGAAGACATGTTCCAGAACGTCCTGTCGCAAGTGGCGGAGCAGTTCAGCAGGTAAGTTACGTGCAACTGAGGTAAAGTAACTGTTATGATTCAGATCAGCGTGGTAATGAATGTAATGTTTGTTTCAGGGCTTTCAGGATCAATGAGCTGAAGACTGAAGTGACCAACAGACTGGCCATGCTGGAGAAGAGAGTGGAGCGTGAGTGATTCTCTGAAGGGCTAATAATGCACGTTACTACTCAGCGAGCTAATCGTCTTTGTGTCCTTACAGTGGAAGGACTTAAAGTGGTGGAAATTGAAAAGTGCAAAAACGATCTGAAGAAATTAAGGGATGAAATGACCTCTAGAGGAGGAGTGAGGTAAGAACAGCGATTGTTTTATTTCTTTTCTTTTGGTTTTAGTAGCTATTCCGTTAGCAAATGTGTTCATTGGTTGTTTGTGTCTTGCAAAAAGAGTGAACTGCAATTGCAAATACAATTTTACTGATGACGGGAAGAAACTGTCTCCAAGGCGAGATGTTCCAAGCTACCCAAAGGTACAATAACTAAGCAAACAAGCCGCTTTTGTTTCTTGGCTTACGTACTGCAACCGAATAAAATCCTTGCAGTGCTGCTGTAATCATACGTAACGCTGTGTTTTGTGTTTGTGCAGTACACACTTTCTCAGGAAACCATAGAGGCTCTGAAAAAGCCTACCTTTGATGTATGGCATTGGGAACATAATGAGGTTTGTCGTCCTTTTTTGAGATATCTTGGCACATGCATGCTTTTATTTTTTTAAGTTCCCTGTATAGGGAATTACAGTTGTGTTTCACTTCAGTTTCAGTTTTTCCTAAAATAAATAAATAAACAGATAAAATATATGATTTAATATGATTAAAGTGCCAACATTTATAGTAAACTAAAATACACTTTGATGTAATTCTATCGCTTCTATCATCAGTTCTATCTTTTCTATCCTACTTTGTTTATTCATCCTATTGTGTGGTCAAGCATTTTTGCAATTTACCATTTAAAAAATGCTGAAGTTTAAACTAGATTAACTTTAAATATTGTATAATACACTACAGCTAAAATGGTAATAAAAATGAATTTTGTGCTTATCCGCATTAGTTGTTTTATCTGACACTCATGTGGTGGATTATGTTTGTCTACAGATGCTTAGCTGTCTGGAGTATATGTATCATGACCTTGGCCTGGTTAAGGAGTTCAACATTAACCCCATAACTCTCAAAAGATGGCTGGTAAGATGTGCTTTCCTGTTTATCTCATTTCCGAATTAACTAGAGCACCAGACACTAAGGCTCGCCTGCTGTGCCTCCAGCTTGCGATTCAAGAAAACTACCGCGACAACCCTTTCCACAACTTCCGCCACTGCTTTTGCGTGAGCCAGATGATGTATGGAATGATCCATCTGTGTAACCTTCAGGTGAGAGGTCATGTCCTTAAAAGAGTGTTCTTGTGTGTGTTTGTCAGATCAACATGCTTCTCGCTTTTGTTCCCTAGGAGAGGCTGACTATGACAGACATGTGTATTTTGATGACTGCAGCCGTCTGTCATGACTTGGACCACCCGGGATACAACAACACGTATGTCACTGACATGTCCGGCCTCTCGGAGAACAATACCAGCTGGCAGCAGTTTGCCAGTGTATCTGTAATTTATACAGTAGGAACTACTAAAAGGTTTGCTCTCTGCAACCAGGTATCAGATTAATGCTCGCACTGAGCTGGCCGTGCGGTATAATGACATCTCTCCACTGGAGAACCATCACTGCGCTGTGGCCTTCCAGATCCTCTCTATGCCCGAGTGCAACATATTCGCCAACGTGGAGCCTGACTCCTTCAAACAGATACGACAGGTACTTCCAGTCCACCATACTTACACTTCATGCAGTTTCTACACACAGGAACACTGTGCACGGTGTTCTTTCATAGCTTCATGAAACCAGCTAAAAAATCATTTGTTCAAAGGTGTTTGAAAGAAGTCTCTTACCAAGACCAAGTCAGCATTATTGAATCCATTATTTGATGTAAAATACAGTGGAAAGGGTAATATTGTGAAGTAACGACACACTTGAAAAGAACATTCATCTGTTTTAATGTATTTTAGCATGTAATTTATTCTTGTGATGGCAAGTATGAATTTTATCATTATTACGTCAGTACCCCTTCAGAAATCCTTCAAAATCATTCCTGCTGCTTAAGAGACATTTATTTAAAATTATTACATTTTGATGCCTAATATTTTTTTATAGAAAACTAGTCAATTTTTTCAAGATTCTTTGACTCACAGAAAGTTCAAAAGAACAATATTTTCAACAGAAACATTTTTTGAAACAAAGAAAAGTCGTACTGATCACCAGCACACAGTCTATTTTACTGGTAGACCTCTGTATGAAGGATATTTGTGTGTTAGCTACATAAATGGACTACAGCGTTTATCAAAAATGACATCTTTTGGTTTGACTTTAGTTAAAAATCTGCCGGCCATCCTAAACAATCCTGAATGTATTTTCTGCGTATGTTGCAGGCGATCATTACTCTTATCCTGGCAACGGATATGGCCAGGCATGGAGAGATACTGGACTCCTTCAAACAGAAAGTGGACAACTTTGACTTTACCAATGAGGAGCATGTTAAATGCGTACGTGTTTCTTACTATGATTTTCGATTGCATGCTCAAAACTGGTTGGCTTTGTCTGGTACGAGCAGCTCTGTGTCTCTGCAGCTGAAGATGGTGTTGATCAAGTGTTGTGACATCTCCAACGAGGTCAGACCTACGGAGGTGGCGGAGCCGTGGGTGGACTGTCTCCTGGAGGAGTACTTCATGCAGGTACCTCAACACAAGCAGCTTCCGCTTACAAGTGCTTTGAAAATGAATATGGTAAAATGCTTATTATTATGCTTCTATTATTTCACAATATGCTTACATTACCGTTCAAAAGTTTGGGGTCAGTATGGCTTTTTGATTTTCTTTTAATCAGCATGGACACCCTAAATGTTTAATTTCTTTTGTTTAACGTGCAACTTTATGAATATTTCCTATAGAAATTGAAGATTTTGATTTGAACAGCCCTTCGGACTCCAATGTATGCTCTAGCTCGCGTTTTGGTTTATTTTAACAGAGTGACCGGGAAAAGTCAGAAGGTCTCCCTGTGGCTCCATTTATGGACCGTGATAAAGTCACCAAACCAACGGCACAAATCGGCTTCATTAAATTCGTCCTCATCCCAATGTTTGAGACCGTCATGAAGGTTTGTACGCCCATCATAGAGACTGACCTGTGAACTGAAACTTTGACCTGAAGTTACGCAACATAGAGATACTCTGTCTGTGCTCAGCTCTTTCCACAGATCGAGGAGATCATGGTTCAGCCTTTGAGGGACTCCCGTGATCACTATGAAGAGCTCAAGCAGATAGATGACGCCATGTCCGAGGTAACAAACTGAGCATGTAGAGGAAGTAGTGGTCTGTGTCTCCAGAATGCAAATCAAAACGGGCGATATATCAAAAAGGGGTGATTCCTCAGAAGGACCATTTTTCTCTTAGTCTTCTGAAGAGACTTTTTTCGACTATAAAGTATGAAATGATAAGGTTCCATGGATGTTAAAGTCTCTTCATGAAATCATTGACTTTAAGATTGTAAGATACTTTTTTATTTTGCCTTTGCATTATGGTTTGCTCTCTTTTCAGGCGCAGAAGAAGAAAACAGAGAGTATGTCTTTAGGTGGAAAGAAGAAATAGGCGACTTGCTTCTTTTATGGTATGAAGGAAGAACATTCAAAACATTTGAACATTTATTGAAACAACTAGAAGATTCTCATTCATACTTAAGATCTTTAAGATTTTAGTTAAAGGGATGCTTCACCCAAAATTAAAAATTATGTCATAATTTACCATTATGTTTTTCCAAACCTGTAGGACTTTGGATACACTTTATTTTGATAGTCCACTGTACACATTCTAATAACTGTCCACTAATTCTCATTAATTTACAACTACTTGTCTACTAACTCTCAGAGTTGACTGTTAAGGTAGCTTTATGGTTAGAATAAGTTGATTACTCTGTCAGTATGTAGTATGTTGTGGACTCATCAAAACAAAGCGTGAGAAGATATTAAGCAGACAGTTTACTAATACTCTAAAGACTGCTTGTTGACATGTAGTTGCAAACTTACTTACTGCTAGCAGAATGTCTAACTTAGACTATTGAAATGAAGCGTTATCTTCCGTTCTCCTCATTTAGGGATCTCAGGCTAATCCAGCTCCCAGTTTCCTGAAAACTGTGGTTTTGAACCGTTTGGGCTGTCCAAGCACCCTATTTCTGAAGGAGAGCGTTGGACCCCCTTCTGCGTATTGAGACATCAGGAATGTCCAGAAAAGGCGGCCATCAGTAGGAAAGAGGGGGTCAAGATGATTGATTCTGTTGATTTTGCTGGTCTAATTATTTTTCACAGATATGTTTGCACTATAAAAATAAAGTGCTTGGCCCTGAAATATTGTTTTATTGTCACAGGCTAGACTAAAATAAACACCTTTCAGAAATGAGCAGTCAAGATTTATAACTTGGAAATACTTAATCAGATAAAGGCATCACATGACTTGGGTATGTTTTCAGCTCTGGGACTGAGTGAGTTTTGCAGGAACTGATTTCAACAAAGCAGCTATTCATAAAATGTATTTAGTAAAAAAAAAAAAAGCGCTGTCCCAAACGAAAACCTTGAAAATGAATAAAAAGAAAGCAAATCAATAAAATACACATTCATCGTGAACGTGTCGAAATTTTGTTTTTTGTTTATATAACTTTTTTTTTTTAAAACAAAGTGAAGCATGTTTCAAGAAAAGCATTTGTTAAGGCAATGTGTCTGAGACACCTGTTTTAAAGGTGCAGGTGTTTTCGAGGGCTGCAGGTGCAGGAGACATGTGCTCTGTCCTCTCTGCATCTGGATGTGACAGTTTTTACACAGCCGTCGAATGCAGGATTACGGTTTTAAGGAAGCGCTTAAACACTTTCTTCGCATACTGTTTTCACGATGACCTCGAACAACGTACAAGAAAGTTCTTGTATGAATTTAAATATATAAAACATGTCAAAGTTCTCTTTTGATAGAAAATGTTTGGGGTTTTTTTAGCACTGGGGACGGGGCGGTATATATATATATATATATGATTCCAACATCAATCCAAGACATACAGTAAATATGGACCGTGTGCGATGAATAATAACAAACATTAGGGAAGTCTGATAAAACATGATCTGATACCATAAATATTATATTTGCATTACCTTTATGGGTCACGTTTGGAGGCACGACCGCCAAAACACACAATATACGTAATTATTTTTAATTTCGATATTGTTAAAATATTTTAAAAACCGAATAAATGCTTAAATGCAGATTTTTTTTTATAAACCACAATGAAAAGGGTAACAGATAGTTTTGCAATTGCAAGGTTCTGTCTGCATTCCGCGCAGTTTTGAGATATGAATTGTATAAAGTCACAGCATAAGCTTTCTCGTTTATGAAAATCAACCACTATTTTAGTGTTCTTTAAACTTAAATATAGTTACACTAGTATAGGGACTATATTCACTATTAGCTAGTTGCTTATTAGCAAGCCTATTAGTAACTTATTGGCTGTTTATTAAAGGACTGCATGACCATCTTCTACATCCCTATCCAGTATCTAAACTTACTAACTAATAAGCAGCAAATTAGGAGTTTATTGAGAAAAAAAGTTGTAATTAATGGTTTGTTAATAGCGAGAATTGAACCTTAAAATAACTTGTGACCTGCAAGGGAAGCATGGTAATATTGGAATTTGTATTTTAACCTTTAAGAACTAGATTCTTCAGTCAGTGATTCACGCCATTAGTTCCAGACCACTCGTCTGAATCCCCTGGCAGCGGTTAAGAGCTTTGTTCATTTCAACTTGAGAGAGTCTGCTGTGATATATGTCATAACATTTGTGAGAATGTGACTAAAATTATTAGATTGTTTCTGAAATGAAATGAAACTTAAGTCGTCCTAATACTAATTAAGGTTAATTCGTTACAACATACTACTGATTTAGTTGCATGTAATTATGCATAATGTATTGTTATTATTACTATATTAAATACTGCTAACAGACATTGTTAAATAAGTGTAACCCAAAGTTTTCTGTGGTTTTTTGTCGTTGTTTTGTTTTTTGTTTTTCTTAGGTCTTCTTTTAATCTGTTTTGCAGTAGATTAAGAATAATTGTGTGTGCTGTTACAAATAATTATAGTTATTTGTAGTGCATACCAGGAATGTATGTTTAATATGAACCTGCAAAAGTCTTAAAAAAAAAAAAAAGATAAAAAGGTTAAAGTTCAGAAGGCTAGACGTGAGGGTCACCTGCCACCTTCAGGCATCCTGCTGCCAACACACTGGCATCTCCCTGTGTTAACAGGTTAGAGTTAATGATGGTAGATTTAGTATTGTGTGGTTTGTTTGACAACTAGAGCGCTGCTAAATAATAAACATAAAACATAAAATAATAAAAAGTTGCCATAATTCTAATCACAAAACCTATTAAATTTTACTTAATAACACACACACACACACACACACACACACACACACATATACACACACACACACACACACATATATATATATATATATATATATATATATATATATATATATATATATATATATATATATATATATATATATATATATATATATATATAATTACACTATTTATGTTTAATATATAGTATGATATTGTTAACTCATTTGCATGCCCCAGGTTTATGACATTATATTTCATTATATTGATACAAAAAGAACATATTTGTATGATTCTCTACGGCCAGTTCAGTGGAGGTATTAAGTCTCTTGAAATCCGAGCCTGTGTCTTTAAGAAGTGGCCCCATGCAGCGCCGGGAGCCCGAGGCGCCTTTAGCCGAATTACTGAAGTTCAGAGGAAGTGACGGGAATACCGCAGCTTTCGTTAAGAGTTAGTAGTTCAGCGAATATTAAAGAAAGAAAAAAAAACCTTACAGAGAGGAGACATTTAAGACGAAGCTTCACGTGTTTTCTGAATCACGGCAACGCAAACATAAGATGAAAGTTCACGTTTTGACGGAGATCATGATCGAGCTGCAAGTATTAGTTTACTAACCATATTGTTTTATAGTCGACCGTTGACTACCTCTCGTTAACTACCTCTCCAGAGCAGTTTACATTCGCCGCGCACCTTTTCGCTGTGTGTATGAAGTAGTTTACACTGACGCGTTAAATGAGTTTAAATCATTGGCGTCCTTTGTAATGAACGCGCGAGCGGCTTTGGTCCGGATAGCGCTCGTCGTGTTCCCGCTGCTGTTGTCGGTCAGTGTTTGCTCTCGGTTGACCGTGCTCGTTCGTCTCAACGACGGGCAGATAACGGAGGAGCTGCTGGAGGCGGACGGCGAGAAGGACGTCGTAACGGTGGAGTTCAGGCAGAGCGACGGGACTCTCATCACATTCCTGTCTGACTTCAAGCGCGTGAGTACAAATACAGCGAAGTCGCGACAACTGAGAAGGAACTCGAAAACATTCAAAGACTTGTACCTTACGAATGTGTTACTGTGGCCACAAAACGAGGAGCTGAGGTTTACGCTTGTTGGACTTGCACTAAGTAGCACGCTCAAGTGAATAATACCCTGGTAACTTACACGCTGCCGCACCATTACTGACCGATGCGTGTTGCATTTTTCTGAAAAGTTCCAAAGTGTTCCAAAAACATAGATTTAACATGATACTTATTGGATTTAAGTGAAGTTTTTGTTTGTTTGTTTTGCTCAAGCTTTATTTTAAAATGTCCTTGTTAGAAAGTGTAATATAACATTTAGGTACTGAGTAATATTGATTAACTATGTACTTACTATATGGTTGTTATAAGGATTAAGGTTTACTTGCATGTAATTTATGTGCATTTATTATTATTGTTATTATTGCATGTAATTATGTGCATTTATTATTTATTATAAGTATATGAAAAATGCAAGAAAGAGAACTTAACAAAGTGTTAGCTTATGTGTGTGTGTGTATATATAATATAATATAACAGCATAATTTACTATCATGTACAGCATCAACATATTGTGTGTTATAACTGATGCTGCAACATGGTACATTTTAAGATGATAATATAAATCTCTAAAACCTTTTGTTTGTGACTTGATGCTGCTACATCAGTGGGATGTTTTATATGTGGTTAAAGCACTGAGCTTTTAAAAGGCTTTTTCATCTTTGCGGCATTTATCAGCTGGAATGTTATTTCAAAGGTTTGAGAGGACTTGTTAGTGTCATCGTTAGATTTACATCGAATCGTCTAACAGAAGAATTTGTTTGTGCTCGTGTAAATTACTATCTGAAGGTCTTATTTTTCCCATAAAACCACTCTTTGCACAGCTTTTTTTCCCCAGCAGACATGCTTAAATCCAAAAAACTCTTTGTTCAGAATCACATTATTAGGTCTGATTGCTCTCATCCATGGAAAAGTTGGATGAAATCAGACTGCCGGTCGCCAGGACGTCATGCAGTGGAAATCATGCGATACGCTTTTTTCCATTTTATGATTAAAGGCACTTTTATACGAATTACAGCAAAACGTTAATGAACAGCACATGATTTGTATGCATTTGAATGAATGTTTTGGGTTAGGTACAAGTTATTGTTGGCTTGTATTGATAACCACAAAATTACTATCACATGTCCTTATGAAAATATCTAGGTTGCAGCAGGGTTACCTAGGTTACTGCTAGGACTGTGTGACAAAACCTGCTTAACTAAATGAAATAAATACAATTTTCTGGCTTTTTTTCATGATAAGTGAGGTGTAGGGGTGACTTCCAATCTACCACCTTCAGTCATCACCTGAGCACCGTCCATGACATTACTGAGCAACAGCACGGAAAAATGTCCAAATTGTGTGCATTTTTGACTATCGTTTCTGTCCAGTCCGCTCGTTTTATTGTGTTTAAACACAGCTGTCATCATTTTATCGTCTAGCAGTGTCATTAAATATGCAATCATATTTTTAGAGGCTATATCACACCGATTCTGGCACCCAAGATGACAACAAGATGATATTTGTGTAGCTGTTTTTGAATGGGCCGCCTGTAGCCTTCCCTTTATTTAATTGCGATGTCGTTACATTTGATTGGCCTGGTCGTGCGTCACTCAGAAAAAAACAGGCCAATCAGAACAATGGCTGGTGATTATTAATTAGACAGACCAAAATCAACCTGTTTTTGACAGAGCTCCTGAGAGAGGAGGTGTAAAAACAGATTGACATGGTTTTAGTTACTTATACAGCAAATATATATTCTTAAGGGCATCGACGCCTAAAACAAAACATGGCAAACAGTATCCCAAACTCCTGCTGGAAAACCACAGACCTGGCAACACTGCACTGTAGCGGGACACTTAAAGTGGAAGTGAACGGACCACTTTTAAACATTGAAACGCTTAACGTTTAAGCTACTAGATGTAAGCATGGTGTTAACATGATTTTTGTATGAAAATATTGAATACTAACTTTTTCTGTGTATGTTGCGATAAGTTAAATGTATCTTTTAGTATAATCAACATCATGCCACCAATGCTGCAGACTGAGTGAAGCTGTACCAGAGCCCAAATATTCCTTTAAGAGACGCGGATATGACTAACCTCATCTATCAGGACCTTGCTGTCCTGGAAACATTGCATCTATGAAGTATTTCCTCCCACTCTATATAGAGTGTTACTTTGATGGCCTCAAAACATGTTTGACCAACACACACACACACACACACACACACACACACACACACATTCCTCTCTACATTCAAGAAGCCATTAGCTTTTAGTGAAGCAATGCCAGCTCTCCTGATTTCATATCACTCTGTGTAACAGAATCTAGCCTATTCTCTTAGTTCTTTAGGAGTCTCTATCTGACTTTTACACTGCTCCGGTCATATGCAGTGTGAATGCCTCGGCGCAGTTACCACTAGGACGGAGGCGAAGAAAAGCGGTATTGTTGTCATGAAAGAAAGGCTGTGTTCTTGGTTATGTGCATATGGGAGCAGTTAGCCTGCTTTGCGTTTGGTAAGTTTTTGGATGAGCCGTTGCTCGGGGTCGAGGTGAAAGGTTACGCTGGAGATGTAGGTGCTCTGAAGAGCTGGTCTGTTTGTAGACGGGGACCCCTCTTTTGTTTTAGTGTTCACAAAGTAGAGGCTTTAAAATAAATGAAACTGGTTCACATTCATCATTTCTAGTTTGTTATTAGCAGAACTTAATGCAAAAAATATAGTAAAACCTGGTACAAAAAGTGCCCAAAAGAAGCAAAATATTTTATTTTCAATATTCATTCTATTTAAATAAGTTCTGATTTTGCTTCTAGGTAAATCCATTTTGCTTTAAGCTAGATGTTAAGGATGGAGGTGTGTTGTGATCTGACAGGGTATTATATGAAGGGTCGCTTGTGCTGTGGATATTTATTAAGGCCACTAATGCGGAGGACATGCATGAGTCTGCATGAGGGAAAAAATAATTACATTTTTCTTTATTGCTGTCTGATATATTTATAAAAAAGAAAAATGAAACTTACATCAACAGTTTTTTTATTATCTTCAGTTTTGCTTTTCACTGAATCCCAAGTAAATGCATATTATTTAAGGATTTTTTCCTGTAAAAAATTGTTTACTGTACATTGTTACTGTTACTGTACAGCTTGTTTTTCCAATATGCATGTCCTGTAATTTCATAAACATACTGGTAATCTAATGCCCTAATTCATCGATAAAATGTATCTTTGTCTCTTGAAGTGCACATTTTCATTCTTTTTTTTCTTCTTTCTAACAGCATGTGAAAATCTTTCGTGCGCTGGTGCTTGGAGAGCCAGAGAAGGGCCAATCTCAGTACCAGGCCCTCTGCTTCATCTCACATTTGGATCATGGAGAGCTCATCCCAAGCGAGGCCATGGCTCGACTCAGACAGGTCAAAATTTGAAGAATTTTAAAGCACCATCTGTGTGGCACCCTGCTGAAAAGACCAGCTTAAGCTAACTTTCATGCTGGTTGTGGCTTAAAGAGAAAATTAAAATTCTGTTCATTGCCTATCACTTACTTACCCTCTTTCCAAGCATGTACACATTTCTTTTTTTGTTCAATTTACTTTTGAAGTATGAAATACAAAAAAATAAATAAATAAATTAAAAAAAAAAAAAAATATATATATATATATATATATATATATATATATATATATATATATATATATATATATATATATATATAGAATTTTATTATTTATTTATATATTTTTAAATAAATGTTAGGCACAAAGTGTACTAAGTGTTTTGTCTCTTAGTATTAACCTTATACCCCTATATGTCCTTATGTTTTTTATTGTGCACCCAACAGAAAAACCCTCATGTGGTGCGGAGTGCAGATGAGAGACGCAGTG